>NC_051185.1:35517503-35614793 GCF_013339695.2 Rhipicephalus sanguineus
GCGAGAGCGCTGGATACGAGCCGTTGCGAGCGTGTTCGGTAAGCGAAGTACCCGCGTTCTCCACAGCCGGTGGCATAAATGTGTGGCTCTGCTGTTGTTTTGCGTAGCCCTGATGCAAAACCGTGGTAACCTTGACTATGAAGCTCAGCAGAGGCTCTGACCGCGGTGCTTGTCGTGTAACACAAAGTGAGCAGCTATAGGCAGACTGGAGACGCGTGATACGCACACCGCGACGAGTTGGTCGTCACAACACAGTATCGCAGACATATGTACGTTTTGAAGGCTCAGAGTTCTGGTTCTAACTAGCTAACACCACGTGCGTCATACAAGTAAATCGCAGAATGTTGTTCGTTCAGGTTTGTTTCGCCCGTGTCCTCCGCGGTTGCCGTAGCTATCTCGGAGGCCACGGTTTTTTTGCCTTTGGTTGTACCCCGCGAAAGTGGACACGCACGTATCCCCATTTGCAGTACATACAAACGGAAGACGACCATCAAGAGACCATTTGAGGATGCGTAATAAAACACTCCAATGCACAGGAAGCGAGAGATGAATTAAGGGAGAATGCAACTGAAAAGGCGAAAATCGCCGGGGCCATTCGCCCCTGATGAACCGAGTTTTGTACCACTGATCGTAAGATGCATAGCTAAGTAAATTGATCGTGTATGTAGGTACTTTATCGCTGTGGCATACGTATATACCCGATTTTAACGCATTTAGGCTCTAGAGAACGGATGTCGGAGGGCTTGCCTCGAACTCGGTGTCGTGTGATGCTCGCTTGTACTTGCGAGTTGCAGCGCGCGGGAATAACTAAAACTTATTTGCATTGTAGTCGCAGTTCGCTTTGATCAGCTTCCTTTGTTTCTGAAGCGTGGATTGGCGGAAGAAGCTTTCCAGGTCCTTGATTTTAAGGAAACCGGGCCTCAACACCAACGAAAGAGGAGGGTTATATAGCGGCCTATGCACATGCGCTTGCGGGCGGCTCTCTTTGCACTACCCAGTTAGGGCCAGGGCTACGATGAGGGCGCTGGTGGCGGTGTTTTTCGCAGCGCCGCCTGGGCAGAGTCTGACATCTATAAGGAGTGAATTCAACTGTGAAACTGCACAGTCAAGGGAAATACACAGGCAAAAGAAGTGCAAAGCTGTACGCAGATTCAAATCGTCATCTACTTTGCGTGCCTTATTTTGATTATAGTCGTACTGCAGGTCGAGTGGTCCTTGCGCATACAGCAATAAAGTTTAGTCGACTCCTCCCATATCGTTGCGCCCATTCGAGACCTTCAGGAAAGAGCACACCGGAACACCAGCTTATGTGAAAACCCGTTGTACTGCGCATACCGCGAAATATTTAACACAGTGATCGCGATTGCTTATCTGCACTGGTGCTCTCTGATAATCCTACTTGCGGCCTGCGAGCCCGTGAAGCAGCCGCGTGACAAAACGGGTTCTGTATTGCAGAATCATCACATAAATGCACAAATGGCGATTGTATTTTTTATCATGACCAACTCGATTAGTTTATTCTGATAAGCCTTTGAAAGTCCTTGCATCATTTATTGTACGCAGTACTCACCAAAACAAAGGCCATTTCTGATCGTTTTATATATGTCGGTCATCCAGTGTACTATATATGATGAGAAGCATTTTTGTGCCTCGCAAAAGCGGCCGCTCAAGCTACTTAACTTTTCCTATTTTATTTCAAACGCGTCAAGAGGTCATATTGGTGCAACGGATATTGCAGTACAAAGC
The DNA here is from genome assembly GCF_013339695.2 of Rhipicephalus sanguineus. NCBI lineage: Eukaryota > Metazoa > Arthropoda > Arachnida > Ixodida > Ixodidae > Rhipicephalus > Rhipicephalus sanguineus. Next base: position 35,519,250 of record NC_051185.1, read on the forward strand.
CATTGTAAGTGGTTATTAAAAAACGCCAGGCCTGCGCTGAAACCGCAGCACAGTCTTAACGAAAGCTGGAAGAGCGGCGTTTCTAGAGCCCGTTGTAAGCTCTCTTGGGGCTACAATACAAGTACACTAGAAAGGTACCCGCTACGCCATAAATCATAATTTTTGTGAAGTTGGGAAGCACCTACTAAGCCATTATTCGTCATTCTGCGAAGAAGCGAGGCACCAGCTACACGTCTGTAAGGCATTATGTGCACTTTGTTGACGCGACGACTGATGACGATGTAGAAATATGGCTCAGCCCTTTGTAATGGGTTGGAAGCTTTAAACGGCCCACCAGTTATGTAATTTGTATTGGGTGACGCCCGGTCGCTATTTCCCTCTCCCGTCATGCTATATAACATGCGTTGACGTGGGAGAGAGACGGCGGGGGGGGGGGGGCGATGAACTTTACTGAGACCCCGAGGAAATGAATCATGCGCTTATGGGCTTCCTTGGCAACCAATACAAGTGCACTTGCGAGGAACCCACTACGTTATAAATCATTGTAATTTTACTGAGACCCCGAGGAAATGGATCATGCGCTTATGGGCCTCCTTGGCAACCAATACAAGTGCACTTGCGAGGAACCCACTACGCTCTAAATCATTGTAATTTTATTGAGACCCCGAGGAAATGGATCACGCGCTTATGGGCTTCCTTGGCAACCAATACAAGTGCACTTGCGAGTAACCCACTACGCTATAAATCATTGTAATTTTACTGAGACCCCGAGGAAATGGATCATGCGCTTATGGGCTTCCTTGGCAACCAATACAAGTGCACTTGCGAGGAACCCACTACGCTATAAATTTATAAATGTAATTTTTGAGAAGTAGGGCAGCAGGCACTGTGCCATATTTCGTCATTCTACGGAGAGCCGTGGTACCTGCTAAAAGCATGTAAGGCATAATGCGCACTTTGTTGATGCTGTGCCTGATGACGACGAAGAATTATGGCAGATCCCTTTGTAATGGGTTGGAAGCATTCAACAACCTACTCGTTGCGCAATTCGCATTGTGTGACGCCTGGTTACAGAATTCGCGTTGTGCGACGCTTGGTGCTTATTTTACTCTTCTACCACGCTATATTGCATATGCTAATGTGGTTCGTTCCCGACATGAAGCCTGTATAGGACCTTTTTGCAAAGCAGTTTCAAGCACCGGCATGGCTCAGAGGTTGAATACTGGGATCCCACGCAGAGGGCCCAGGTTCGAACCTCGTTCCATCCTGGAATTTTTTTCTTATTTCGTTTTTTTTTCTTATTTCGAGCGATACTGGTTACGGACACCGGTGGCGGCGGCGGCGGCGGACAACTACGGCGCCAAAAACGGCCGGTGAAATGATCTCATAACAGCTTTCGCTGTAAAAATCTCGCCCGAGTTTCTGAGCCGAAAGTTCGGCTCAGAAACTCGGGTGAGATTCGGGCTCAGAAAGTCGGGCGTCATGTGTGTGTGTGTGTGTGTGTGTGTGTGTGTGTGTGTGTGTGTGTGTGTGTGTGTGTGTGTGTGTGTGTGTGTGTGTGTGTGTGTGTGTGTGTGTGTGTGTGTGTGCGTGTGTGCGTGTGTGTGTGTGTGTGTGTGTGAGCATCTTCGTTTCCACAAATTTCAGCAATGTGGCTCCTATGTTGCTCTGACATGACATGGGAAAGAAATAAGCAGCAGTCGTTTTTTTTTCTTTACACTGTTCTACTTTCGGAAACCGCATGACCAAGAAAATAATCCACCTCAACCTTGGGGAGAACTTGTGCAAAAACGAAACAGTGAAGCTAGCAAACGCGAACTCCCCTTTCTTGTTCCGCCCTTGTGCATTGGTAACAGTTCGATGAGGTCTAGTGGGTTCATAAGTAGAGCAGAGGATATAACAGCGCGCGGAGAACAATGACAACAAAGAAACGAAGGTCTTGTCCTATCATCTTCGCTCCCTTGTTGTCCTTGTTCTTGTCGTGGTGTTTCATCCTGTACCCTTGTGCAGCTCACCAAAATATCTTATAGAAGAAGCCCAGCTTAAAATCCGTTTTCGCGGGGACACGCCCGTTTTCGGGTGGTTTTCATGCCAAACTCGGGTTCGCATGAATTATTCCTTGCTAGTTGTGTCGATTACAGCGAAAAGCAAGCGGGAGCCTTTTATACAGAAAATAATTAAGTCCAGTCGCAATCTGCGAAAATAATTGAAACAGTGTACCGTACATTATGCGTGGATATAATGCAATACATCACAAATTATATAAAACACTGAAGAAACATAGGTGATAATGACCGCAAGTTAATTATACAGATCAGCATAACCTATTTAGGCGTGCCCGAAATTGTAACTTGTAATAATAAAACAACACGAAACATTTGTTAGGCGGAAAGAAATGAATCAGGAAACAGAACTTCGAAACAGAACAAGTTAGAAGAACCACAACTTTCCAAATGATACAGGACACCGTATTCTAACCAGGCACATAGCAGGAAGCTCCATTATGTTATACGTACAAGAAAACGTCACATTCATTAATTGGACATGGTGAAATCAGCTAATATAATCTTAAAACGTTATGCATCAGAAGGAAACGAAGTTCAGAGTAGTGGAATGTTTCCAAGTCATTAAAATAAAAACAAAATAGGACGCAATATTTACGCGCTGAAAGCATCTGCTTGTGGGTCTCGCTTTCCCACGTGCAGGTTTTAACGTCATCCCCAGGGTCTTAAGGAAGCCAACCGCACGACACCAAGCGAGAGTTTGTGGCTGGTGACACTGGGTATTCGCGCACGATCTTCCTTAAACAAAAGGAAACGAAAGAATAAAAATAGGAAGTAGAAATACAGAAAGAGAAAGAGTCGATTTTTCGAGAGGGAAAAAAAACGAGTTGTCATTGTCGCGCGGTGACCCGTTAGCGACTTTCACGTTCACTGCTCGCGTAGTGTCTTCACGGTTTGTATTTGTCGTTCTCCTGTCTGAATTTTATTGTTTTTTTTATTTGACTTCAGTGGTACACATCGTAAATCCTGCTTATCACCGGATGGTTCCTTCTGTCGGCCATACAACCTTCGGGAAGACTTCCTGTTTGCCATTGAGCAAGTAATCAAAGGAGCTAGAGCGAAGTTTCCGAGAACTCTAGGGCCATTGTCGTACAGAAAACTGTCGCGGATTTCGGCAAGGTTCTTCCCGCCGAGTCGCACCGCTAGCGTGGGACCATAGAAAGCGTAGCGCTTTGGACAAAGTAGCACGTGAATGCCAGCTAGCCAGACACGAGATAGCACTAACTTTGATTGCCTAGGCAAAAGCGATATGCATGCTTTGAGGAGATTGCGGGCGAATGATAACGCTGTGGAGCTTTGGCAAAAGCAGTTCAGATAAGCATTTTATCTCCTGGGTATTTGAGGTAACCGGCGTCATGTCTGCAATACTACACACAGCGTTTTTGATTGTTCTTTTTTTTAACGTTTAACACCTTTATGAGCGTTGAAAAGATTTCTCATTTTTCTCATAGGACACACGTTCTGTTTAAGGCCCTGTCCTTCTGGAAGCAAATAAACAGTTCTCATTTGCAACTTTTAGGGCTGAATTTCTGTTGCTGTAAATACGCTTGAGAAAAAAAAAAAACGTGAGAATACCTCAGCCTCCTTCTCCTTTGTTATCTTTTTTTACCTACAGCAACTGCGAACGTGAAGCTCACTCATGGTCGGGTTTCGGCCAATGGAAAAAAACGAAGTGAGTATCTAGAATACAGAGCAAGAAAAGATCACAATGAAATAGACACAAAATGTTCTCGGTAACACCTTCCAAGTTTCACTATCTGAGTCTTCTAATACTGGAATGTCGTGCCCTTTGGAAAGGTAAAAATGACCGTGTACACCTGACCATCAAATGCAACCCTTGAGACGTGCTCTATGAGCTTGAACTGTGGCTTCTGAGGTGTCTTCAATGACGCAATGGTTGTGCGCTATGTTAGCAGAGAGGATGGAGCGGGAGAGAAAGAGAAAGGGAAAAGAGGACATCTTGTTAGGCACTGTGCCGTCACTTTGGCCTTTCTTGCTTGGTTGACACCAGAGACCCAGGACTTCCCTATCCTGGGCACGTCATTAAGGTGACCCTTGATGCCACTGACGGTCTTGCGAGGTCTGCGTTTAGTGTGGCGTCAGTCTTAATGATTTACTAATTTACTGATTTTGTGTGTAGTTCATAGCTTTTCCCCAGCTCTCATGGCCTTTTCTTTTGTGGTAATTGCGTTAAATGAGTGTCTTGCTTATTTTTAAAGACGATAGTCTTTCTTGGGATACTTCAGCGGAGAAATTTTGGTCTGTCTTTCTGTTTGTCGGCACGTCACTCGATTGAGCCACTCGGCCAAAGTTGAACCACTTGCCCAAGGGCCAGCCATCTTGAACTGGTACGGCTGTTCATACTTGTGAACGTTGTCGATCAAAAAGTAAATATCACGCATATCTGAGGCGCAACATCACTAGTTAAGTGTTAGGTGGTGTGTTCCTTTAATAGAAAATGCATACATACGTAATTCTAAAGAACCTAGTTTTTAAGCTGCGCTGAAAATGCGACTGCGCTGAAACTTGCCTTCCTCCGTGCCCTCTGCAAGAGCTCATTGTTGTGTTTCGGTTTCGGTTCTGTATTGCACTGTACGAATGCCATGGGGCGCCGCTCTGCAATCCTGTTTTACCCAGGCGACGTGTAAATAAAAGAGTGTGTGGAGAGTACTCGTTGAGTGCGGACGTTTCTTCTGCTTCAGCGCTTCGCGCCAAACCGCGTGTTCGGGCTGGCTGGCGTCCCCGCCGGTCGCGTTGGTCACCGCCGGTCTTCGCCTGCTGCTGCACCGGGACTCCCAGCCCGCAACACAGCACTCATGTTTCGCGAGGTATTTCCAGATGGCGTCCATATCTCACGCAGCGCCTCTTCTATCGTCTTTAGACGACATTTGCAGCGAAGCACGCAGATACGCGGCCATTTTTTTTTCGGGAGACTGCACGGGCCAGGTGATCGCTCTATTAGTTTAGTTAGTTACAGCCACGTTTCCCATATAATGTCGGCTGTAACCAGACACCTGCCAACACTCGTCAGTACTTGCTTATCTTGAAACCTGCCGTGATGTCAGGTAAGTTAAGGTTAATCGCGATGACATAAAGCGACAGATCTACAACGATTTTAAGCTTTATTTTTTTTCGTGTTGAAGATGTAGGTAAATGACCTTACCAAAAATTTCTCGGAGAACGGAGTCATTCGGTCGAGATTAAACGAATAGAATGTTACATTTGTTTTAGTGTTTCTGAAAGTGTCGCGTCGTTTCGTGAATTACGATACCGGAAGCGCAAAGCGGAAGTAAACAAAGATGTTGGAAGATGAGAGCCGGAAGAAATTAAGAGCCCTAAAGTAGGGTGCAAGTTAAGGCGTTGGTGCTGGCTTTTTCGCTACAGTTGGCTACCATGGAACTAGAAAGGGGTCGCGGGAGGACATGAAAAATAAACAATATTCTCGAACAATTCGTTCCTGCACTCTTTCAAGCCTACGTCCCCAAATCTAGTCAGACGTATTCCCGTTGCTAAGGTTCTTACATCTGAGTAAGTTGGCAATCGGCAACCGAATAGACATGCAGAAAAGGATAAACAAAACCGAATGAGACAGACAGCTGAATATGAAATCAATATGGTGCCTCAATCTTTTCGTGTTGTAGCCCTTTCTTCTCTGCCACGTCACTGAGGCTGTAGCGCAGTCTGGGTGTGTCTACACATACTTCTTTTGGTATTGGCTTTATTCTCCAAGTGAACTTCGGCTGGCAGTTACCATGACGCCCATTGCGTGGCCTCTTCGATTATCTTCCCATCATCCCACGCCCCTTCGGCAAGTCCCATGCTGATCGCCTTTTCTGTATACTTGTTCTTCCAAGCTCCTTCGATAAGTTCTTTGATCGTCGCCTCTTCTACGTGCTTGTTCTTGTCCTTAACGCTGGCATAGTAGTGTTCTTCGTATTTTCTCGCTTCCCATTAGCAGGCCCTCTTCTCGGCCGTGATTCGGGAGCCGACGCCTTCCCTCGGGGACTGAGAACAATCAAGACCAGCACCGCTCCGAGGCAGGTGCAAGATGGCCAGGTGCGTGCACGAGGAAGGGAGACGTTGCCGGTGTATTGGACCGCCCGGCAATCCGTCGCGCCTCGATATTAGTTCTTCTTTTTTTTTTTGCGCCAACACGAACGCAGGCCATGACGTTCGACTCAGCTTTCTTTCATCGTTTCCTTTCTCTTTGACGTCCATTAGGGACCTCTTTTTAGAAATTGTGATTACGTTTGCGGAATACATTGGTGTCAAAATCAGTTCGGCTACACCCATCGCTCAATGTGCCCAAGTTGATGATGATGATGATATGTGGGCCTTCTGGTGGCGCAGGGGCCATTTGCAGCCAAAAATCGCCATGACTGATGATGCGGTGTGAGCGTTCACCGTTGAGTTACGATGACAGGATGTAATATGGCTGTAAAGTGGCCTAAAATCAGTCGTCATTGAGCGTAAAAGATATATAGTATAGCATTACGACAGTCACAAGTGGAACGGTCTGTAGCTTTTAATTGTATGTGTTTAGGTATGTCTTTAAAGTACCTTTAATATAATGTGCGAAAGATCTACATTACCAGGGTGATGGAGAAGAAAAACTGATTCGAGCAGGCGAATCAGAACGACTCATTTGAAATCAGGCAGTCCAGGCTCCCAGTAAAATTGAACCACTCAGACCTCTATCTTCTTTCGACCTCCGCCCAATGTATGACGGTACATCAGCATTTCTGTGCACCACTCTCATAATAATGTGGCAGGCGCGGTCGGAAATCGAAGCCTCGACCTAACGTTCAATAACGCAAACTCATATAGCTAGCGAGCCACAGCGGGGTGTATTGCTTTTACAATATCAACCTCGTTCACCTTTGTTCCTTAGCCTTCCGAATCGTCTACACCTTGTGTATGTTCCCCAAGATGTATTCCAGTGCAACATCTTCAAAACCACATTTCCTTTTGTTTTCTCACTGCTTTTTTTACCGCTACAACAAGGAAAAATATTACCGCGGCTTGACCGTACCTTTCACGCTGTCACGTCTTTAGACTGTATAACAACCAGCAACAAAAGAATGGAAGTCGGATGTCACGCTGTCAAGGCGCTTTGGTACGCCGCCAAACGCTTTCTTCGACCGTCTTTTCTGTACTTCGAGGCTGTGACGACCGAAAACCGCTTTGACATTCATGTATGCAGCGTGTGCGGCGGCACCGGAGCGTGTCGCGAGTCCCATGCGATTCGACCTGGCCTCCCTGAGCTGCTTCAAGGCCACGAGGGGTTTGCGGCAAGAGAGATGGAAAAGAAATCGATATTGAACAATGCACTCCCTATTTCTCGTCCCGATATTCCCTAAAGGACAATATAAATGGGTAACAATATTGAAACAGGCAGCTGCGTTTATATTATTTCTTTGCACGGAGATTATGTTTTATGAAGGACTTGACAGAAGAGCATACTCCCCACTGCCCCTAGCCTAACAAGTGAACTTGCATTTTGTCACCGAAGTATTATTGTTTTATATTATTTTGTTCTTTCGGTTGTTTTACTCATTATTACGACGCATAAAAGGTGTAATCGACAACCAATGCCTGTGTACCCTTCCCGCATTACGCATTTGCTTAATGAGGGCTTTAGTGGTATATTGGAAAATAAATAAATAAAGAAAGAAAGAAGTCACAGTTTCACCGCAAGGGTGAAGCAATGAATGCGATACAACAAATTGTAGTGTTACACGAAGTGAGGCTGGCAGCTGTCATGTGCCGATCTCGCGTAACTATAAAACGCTGGTGTAAGAGAATGCGGCCTCTCCAGGGAGAGATGCACTCCGCATAGTCACTTCGCGTTGAGAGCGCAGCACAAAAGAAGGGTATACGAGCCGCCCGCTGTTATGGCTTTCCAGATAGCGCGCGCCAGCGATCGCGACCGCCCTTAGATTCAAAGTTTAAAGTTGCTGCTTGCGCGACACTCCCCCCTCTCCCCCCTCGCGTCTTCTAAGGCTCGTTAAAGACGGGCGGGGCGTTTCCTGTCTGCTTTGACGGCAGGCCTCCCGAGCGGGGTGATGTCATCGCATGCCCCCTCCGATCGACGGAAATGGGCCGGCTCGCTGAACTCTGCTTCGGACGCGTTCCTCGCCACCGCTCGCGCGCTTTTACCCGCGGTAGAACATACAATGCGCGGGGGCATCTTATCAATTTGGACTTTATACCGGAAGGACATGACGGCGACGGCAACGCCGACGCCAAAACCCGTCGAGACTGTCCATATAATTGCTATCGCAATAATAACTAAATGAATAAATAAGTAAATAAATAAACAAGTAGATAAATAAAAATGCTCTTGGGATCACTTATCGATTGATAAGACGAATTTGACGGCGAAAGGCTCAACGCGTTGTCTTCATTTCGCTTGAAGTTGTTCTTTTCCTCATCTCTCTGTTATACCATTATTATGTACATTAATCTTATCAGAATTTATCAGCGCTTATCAGGCTTACTTATCCATAAGCTCCTGCCTATGTACCTTCATCTATATCCACCTGGCTCTAAGTCATTATGCAACCTTATCTATCGTTATCTACGACTATCGTGCAGCCGTCTTAGTCATTCGCCACCACCACTGGATACCGTTGGCTAATCTTTCGTTCATGTTGGCTACTCTGAGTTAAAGTTGCTGTTAGCTCTAATAACGGCATAATGAAATAATACGTGCGCATCGGTATGTCTCTCTTTCACTAGAAAAGATGTTTCGTGCACTACGAGAGTATCTTATAGAAAAACAATGTTTGCCGCAATGTTTCTCTGTCTTGCTCGTTTAAGAGGGCAGCTTTACTGTCTATAGCTGTTGCATAAAAGTACACGGTTGTTATTATCAACGAAGAAATCTAAGGGCTCTGATTATGAACGTCTAGACGATTTCGCAATAGCCCGCCATTCAAAGGCGGTTTCGCGTAGCGAAGCACGGATACCCTGATAACGAGAAGTTTGCAAGAAACGCAAAAACGAGAGCGCGTACAGTTCAGTGAACCGATATCAAACGAACGCCGTTGCCAATAAATGGTTCGGCGCAACACCTCAGAACCAGCCTAGGCAAACATAGGGAAAGGGGGAATGGCGCGTGACGTACGACTCGGACGTGAGCAGTTGAAAGCCAGAAGCACCGCGGCAACACCGGATGAGGCAAAGCTAGTGAAAAAGAAAAAAAAGAGCGTATTTAAAAAAAAGATAAAAAGGGCGTGAAAGAAATTCAGGAAGCCTGGGAACTTCGGGAGCGAACGGAAAGAATGATCGGCACTACGGGAAGAAATATGGCCGAACCGTGACTCGAACAGCAACAGCCGTGCTGTGCGAACAACACTCTGGCTGTGCGGATGAAGCCGTGTTGTGCGTCAGCCAAAATTTTCAAACTGTCGGTGCCCCGTATGACGTAGAAAGAGGGATGATGGAAAAAAAGGAGGCTTAACTGTTGCGGAAAGCCGGGAAAGAGAAAATCTCGCCCAAGCGAAAAGGGTTTAGGCGATGGTGAATTGTCAGTGTGTTTCTTGAATGTGCAATTGTATGTACGACTGACGGATGGCAAATGCGAATGTGATAGTTGCGCGTAGGTTGGCTTTGCCCGCGTACTATAGCAGGCCGAAATGTACAAGAGTGCACCAATACAAGACCGAACGCCATGGTGGATTGGGTTGCATACCTCGATGTGTACATTCGACAAGAGTGGTTGCACATGTGTGGTTTAACTTAAAGTATTTCAGTTAAAAGGTTTCACTGGAAGTGAAAATTTACCTGTGCTGCGGTCCTGTTTTTCTGCCGTCTACTTTCTCCGACTATTTTTTTTGTGCAACTATATTTATTGAGGACGATATTGGCTAGACGTCATTGGCGCGTTCAACTGTTATTTATTCGAGGACTTAACGTTCAGTTTTCTTCACGGGGACAAAGTTGACGCATCCTTCACGTAACGAATATATTACAGTGAATACTCAACATATCTCAGCGTCAGAATTAACTTTCGAAGTACCTGAATTACTATGGCAACCCATCAATTTTTTTTATGAACATGTAATCTACCGCAGAGGATATAATGCTTTGCACATGAGTACATGCTCAAAAGACCGAAGTTCTAGCACATCAGATACAGATTAGATACGTTCTCGTAGAGCGATTAAATTTCCGATATCGATCTTTTCGGCTGTAATCAATACTCAATTTACCAAGTCATTTTTTTCTAAGCAATATGAAAAACCACAACTCGCTTTTAAAATTTCGCACTACAATACGAGACCCGTTCCACACTCACGTGGAAAACAACTCAGCTGCACATACGCACACGACTGGGAACTGCAGCACTTATCAATAAAGGAAAAAAGCGACGGAAGAAAATAAGAATGAAAGAACGCGTGCGCAGAGTGAACGACCGGGTTCGTGTTTTGTGGCTCTGTCCGCCGTCTGCCTTCCTATCCTTCTCATTTAAAGTGGGCCTCACTCTTTTTTCGCGAGAACTACAGCATTGACCCAGAACGAACCTTATAAAATTCTAGACGACAATGAACCTAGTTGGTATAAAGGAGGGAGGTCTTAAAGGTGAGGTATATAGGAGGCATGTAAAGTTTAGTTTTAGGTAAACGTTAGGTTTTTCAGACTTCCAAATGCTGCCCGGCTGAGGCAAAATAGGTTGAGATAAAGGAATATACAAACAGCAACAGAGGTGATCTCAAAGCTTAAGCTGCTAAGGCAGAGGACACAAATAACAATAAAAAGGAGGGAGGAGGGTGGTGGTCAAGACGGCGAAGGGACACGAAAACAGGGAAAGGTTCTGCCGCGGACGGGATTCGGTAGGGATTCTTGCAGGGAGGTTGTGGGGAAATGGGGACAGATGGTGGGGAAACTGTCGTCCAGACAGTGGAAAGGAAGGGCAATGAAAAGGGGAGGTGTTCGCGTCGCAGGGCATAGCGGAGCCCACACCTGAATCATTGATGGCGATTCAGCGAGGCGTGGCCGCTAAAACTGGTCGCGAGGGAGCTAACACGAGGCCGTAATTCGGACGCTCAGCCGAAGTTTCTTCTCTGGCGTCGCAGTTGTGTACAGCAACGGCAAGCGCGTGCCACACGTGTTAGCGCTTCCGGGTTTTTCAGGATAGGCGGTGCAACCTTTGTTTCGGTAGGTGCAAGCAGTACAGTAGAGATGACGACTGAAAGAAGTCGGGAGTGATATTGCGGCATTGTGCACCGTAAGCCCACACTAGCGCTGCTGGTGGCCGGGGCGGTGTGCAATGGTGATTTCGTTTGCAAAAGTCGTGAATGCATTCCTTGCAAATGCAGACTTCCACTGAGCAAAAAAAATAAAATAAAAGTGCGACTTGTGGATTTTCTAGGCTTGATTGGTGGGATTTAGGAGAGGCAGACGAATCGTAAAGTCAGTTCGCGAGATTACAGGAAGCTGTTGCGCGAGGCGAACTCCGTAATTAACAGACACGCGGGATGTAGGCACCGTGGCGCTCGAAAAACAGAATAATCGGTAATCCACTTTGAACAACTGTACATCCCGGAAACATCGACAACAACAAAACATTAATTCCGTCATTGCTGTTCTGCTTTCGAAGTGCCCCTGCCACGGTGGTCTAGTGGTTATGGCGCTCGACTGCTGACCCGAAGGTCGCGGGATCGAATGCCGGCCGCGGCGCTGCATTTTCGATGGAGGCGAAAATGTTTGAGGCCAGTGTACTTAGATTTAGGTGCACGTTAAAGAGCCCCAGGTGGTCGAAATTTCCGGAGCCCTCCACTACGGCGTCTCTCATGATCATATCGTGGTTTTGGGACGTTAAACCCCCAGATATTATTATCTTATTAACCGCATTTGACAGCAAGTTAGTAACAGTAACTCTCTCAGTTAGTAACCCTCTCAGTAACTACAGTTAGTAACAGGTCCCACCTTATTAGTAATTGAATTTGTAATGATACGATACTAACAGCTTAACAACTTCGGTAACATACGCTAGAAATATTCGAAACAGTAATGTCACTGTAGTCAACGCTTCGACAAAATGATTTCTCTTCGTGAGGGCAGATAGTATTCGAAGAATTCCCGTCGATTGATGGCTCCGTCTTCCTGCGCGAGCCTCATGCGCAAGCCTCGCGGACGGGAGTGCTAACATATCCATTTAAGGCTTCGCTTTAAAATCTGCAGGGATAAAGTCGAATCAGATTGTGCAAGACAGGAGAAATAGGAGCTCATTTGGAGAGGCTCTCGTCATGCACGGGGCATAAGAGTAGGCGGTTATTGTTACTGTTGATTCTTCTTCTTCTTCCTATTATTATTATTATTATTATTATTATTATTATTATTATTATTATTATTATTATTATTATTATTATTATTATTATTATTATTATTATTATTTCTTTCCGTTAGACGCAAAGACCTAGAAACTATCGAAGAATCGATCTGGCTAGAAATCAACCTTGAGCGCCGTGAAAAATTGTTGATTGGATGCTTCTATTTACCGCCCAGCATTTCCCCTGCCTCGTTTCACGATGCCATGTCTTCTATTGAACTTGTGATATCTTCTCATAGTGGGCACAGAATTATTGTTCTTGGGGATTTCAATGCACCTGGAATTGACTGGAGCACGCTTACCTTTTCTCATTACAATCATTTCACAGAGAAAAAGTGCAGCCTGCTCTTGGACTTTCTGGCGTTTAATTCCCTAGTGCAACATAATTCAGTCGTCAATTCCAGTGGCAACGTCTTAGACCTGTGTGTGTCAAACGATCAACCCCTTGAAGTTTCCCGCTCGAACATCTCTCTTGTACGTCCGGACAAATTCCACCCACCACTAAACGTAAGATTATCTGCATCAGCCGAAACAACGAGCTACAGCAGTTACGTAAACAAATCTCCAAGATTTGCGTTCAAGCGAGGTGATTACACGGGCCTCTATCATCACTTGTCCACCGTTGAGTGGTCACAGGTTACTGACAAACCTAATGTTGATGACCAGGTTGATCGGTTTACGGAGCTTGTACTGAGCAGCATGCTTAATTTTATTCCCCAGTGTACACCTAAACAACGTAAATACCCCCACTGGTTCTCATCTGAACTTATCAGTGCACTGAAGCATAAAGATCACGCACACAGGAAATCTAAATGTTCTCCATCCAGCGAGTGGAAGGAAGAGTTCAGCTTTTTTCGAACTCTCTCTAAACGCCTATATAAACGGGATCATAGTTCGTACATTGAATTCTTAGAAAAAAGCGCCTCTGACAGGCCGGCTGAGTTTTGGAAGTATGTACGTAAACGGTCTAGCAAAAGCGGAGAGTCCTTCAGACTACTAGACTCAAATGGGGTAGAAGTGCATGCCGTCGCTGACTGTTTTGCCACACATTTCTCATCCGTTTATAAGGCCTCAGACTCCAGCACTGATATCAGACAACAGCCCAAGGCAGTTAGCTCATCCAGTGCTTTGTCGCTGGATGAAAATCTTATCAGCGAATGCATTAAGCGCTTAAAACCATCCTTATCATGCGGCCCAGATGGCATCCCCTCCGCCATACTAAAAGCATATGGTACTATATTTGTCCCAGTACTGACTACGATATTTAATAACTGCCTGGACACTTCCACATTTCCTAGCATGTGGAAAACTGCTCGTGTTTTCCCAGTATTTAAGTCGGGCTCTAAGACAGATGTTTCTAATTATCGCCCGATTTCTCTACTATGTGCCACATCAAAGATCTTCGAACTGGCTCTTCACAAAATATTGTCTTTTAGTGTGAAAAACTCATTGATTCCAAATCAACATGGTTTTCTTGCTGGCCGCTCAACTACCACAAATCTTGCTAGTTTCATGACGCAGATCTCCACACCTATTTCTCAGAGAGGACAGGTTGACGCAATCTACTGTGACCTGAGCAAGGCTTTTGACGTAGTCAGCCACACACTGGTTATTGTTAAACTTGCGAACTTTGACGTTGACTTGTCGATTGTGAATCTCTTGCACAGCTATCTGCTCAATAGATCTTGTTATGTTGCCGTGAATGGCCAAACCTCTTCTTTGTATAAAGTGACTAGTGGGGTCCCTCAAGGGTCGGTATTAGGCCCACTCCTATTTTTAATTTACGTTAATGATGTTTCTTTTGCCATCCGTAATTCTTCTTTCCTCTTGTATGCCGATGACATCAAGATATTTAAGGAAATTCATTCAGTTAACGACTGTTGCTTGCTGCAGTCAGATTTGTGTTCTTTTTCCGAATGGTGCAACGGCAATAACCTTTCTCTAAATACCTCAAAGACAAAATTCATGTCTATCACTCGCAAAACATCTAGCGTGTCATTTCAATACTTTGTCAATTCATTGCCGTTATGCAAGGTTTATGAAATCAGTGATCTTGGTGTTATTGTTGACAGCGCGTTAAACTTTTCTTCTCACGTTAAGCGTGCTGCTATGCGGGGCCTTCGTTCTCTCGGATGTGTTTGTAGAATATCTCGAGAATTCAGGTCTCCCATGGCCCTACACAAATTGTACACGGCAATATGTCTTCCGCAACTTGAGTATGCGTCCGTGATATGGAATGGCATTGCTCAATCCAGCGGTAACACCATTGAACGAGTCCAGAAAAAATTCCTCAGCATATATAACCATCGCTTTGCTAAAAATGACTCTGGATCTCGTTCAAGTACTGCTGAATCATTATCACTGCCATCACTTCACTGCCGACGAAATCGTTCCGATCTCTTATTTCTTTACAAGCTAGTCCACGGTATCATATCCTGCCCTGTACTTCTCAATTGTGTTAATTTTCGAATTCCGCGTAAGTTAACCAGAGAGAACAGACCGTTTCATGTACCCGCCTGTTTCTTCCAACACTCTACCGTTCACAGAATACAAAGTCTTTATAATAATAATTTTCTTGATCTTGACGTTTTTCTTAGTCCACAATCATTGTTTTTATCCGAGCTTTGCACTGTTTTGGCATAGTATGGCACAATGTACAAAGTCTTCCCTTCTCCGTCTTTCCGCATAGTTGTATATGTGCAACCTAATTTTTTATTCCCCTTCAATATTTCTCATATTGTCTTATTTTACTCCTCGCCTTTTTGTGTTCATTTCTCTTTGTCTACGTGTTTTTGCTCTTTTTATTTCTGAAGACTGTCTGTATTGTATTGTTTATTTTTATTGATTTTTTTTTTGCGTGTGCCTGCACAAAGACCTCACGGTTGTTCCTGGGCACGTTAAATAAATGATTGATTGATTGATTATCATTATTATTAGCAGTAGAGGTGGTGGTAGTAGTAGTAGTAGTAGTAGTAGTAGTAGTAGTACACGAAGATCTTACGGTTGGTCCTGGGCAAGTTAATTGATTGATTGATTGATTGATTGATTGATTGATTGATTGATTCATTGATTGATTGATTGATTGATTGATTGATTGATTGATTGATTGATTGATTGATTGATTGATTGATTGATTGATTGATTGATTGATTGATTGATTGATTGATTGAATACCAGTCAATCATGCAGAATTTCTCCGGGCTTTCATGGCGGCATGCTGTGTAACATGCTTAGATTTGTGTAACACAGGCTCCGGAAAATGGAGTTATCTTGCTTAGGGTCGGTTGTCTTTGCATGACTTTTATGACGGGGAAGAGAAAACGCAATGAAATAGCAAGGGCGGAGGCTACCGCTGGATAGCACTGAATGAATAAATAAATAAAAAAATAAATAAGTAAATAAATAAATAAATAAATAAATAAATAAGGCAGGCCTATTCCTTCAAACATCGAGATAAGAAGGAATGCAGCAGACGAAGGTTCGTGAATGATAGACCGAGTCGCGGATAGCGAAATCTCGGTCATTCTCTAAGTACCCGATCACGGAGGCTGTGCAAAACCACGTTAGTTGTAGCAAGCTTTCGGGGGGAAAGGGGAGCGGGGTATCAATACAATACAGCGCTCGTTCTGTGCACTCTGCTTCTTACGTCTTCGTCTTTTGCGCTGCTTCAATCATGCAAGTATTCCAACTAGCCAATTTTCCATGCTTCTGCAATACTATAGACTTCGATGAAAAAGAAGAAGGAGAAATAGAAGGTGGCTTTCGCCTTGCAGTCGTCTAAAGTAAATGCATAAAGGACCATGTCACCTTTTCTTTGTTTTTTTTTTTTTACTATAACGTAGTAAGCAGCAAAACGCCAGCATTAAGCACTTCAGAACCAGAATTCAGAATTGCGCGGATGGCAAAGCTTCCACCAGGAACACGCGCAAGCAAATAAGAAATAGAGAAGTTCACCAAAAGTTGGGATTCTTTAAACTTCTCAAAACCCACTAACTCGGCGAAACATATAACCGAACCTGTGAAAACGGATAAAAAAAGAAAAGAAAAAGAATATTCTTGCGCCGCGGGCACGCGTTGCATTGAGATGTAGATGAAAAACGGTTTTGCATGACGGATGTTGTGATTTGCGATGCATGGATAGAAGTGCTCGTGCGAACTCAACAGCACAATATAAACACAACACAACATAAACAATAACAACAACGAAAGCAAATAAGGTTAACAGTATACATGTGTACATGATAAAAAGGCAAAATGTCAATAGAGATGTGAACACGGGGATGCAGAAGGTATAATGCCTCACAAAGACACTGAGACACACGACACAACACGACAAGAAAGAAAGAAAGAAAGAAAGAAAGAAAGAAAGAAAGAAAGAAAGAAAGAAAGACGCCTACCACCTGCTTGAATGCCACGCCTACCACCTGCGTATTCCGGCGCTCCTAAAATTTTCACATAAAAAAATCAATAAGATAAAATCTCGGTTAACGCTGGAACTTGTTGGACAAACGCCGCCTCGTCGTCTTGATATCACATTACCTTCTGTGATGTTCCGTTGTACGTTACATTGGTTCTCTCTCTCCGAATTTTTCGCTGCATTCCTGTTTGGTGGATCGCTTTGACTCCATCATTTCGGCAACGTAATTAATTTATCTAAACGTGTTTAGTTTCCTACACCTTGCGTCGGTTCTTTCCTTCTTTCCCTTGTGTGTCATTCTCGGTACTTCATCAAGTGCAGCCCTTAGCAATGTGAGAGCGAACGCTGAAATTACCCTTCAACATCATGGCGGCTAAGCGCAGCTGGCAAGCGCAAACGCGCTCATAACATCAAGTGCTCTAGCAGAAAGGTATCTCGTGTAATTCAATACGCCACATTGATATGGGTACATTACAAGTAATCGTTGACTGCACATGAATTTGGTGTTCCCTCTCATATGGCTCACGACTGCATTTGTACTTCGAAAAAAAAAAACGTCCATTAAAAAAAAAAAAAAAAACGTTTGTGAAACGTAAACGAGGCAAATGTTGCAACAAGTGGGTAAGGCCCCAAGGAGAACGATAAAATAACGCTGTCCATCATTCCATACATGAATTTCAGCGACGTCTACTGTTTTGGTTAGTCCAGCAGGTTTGGATCGGAGCGTACGGCCGGCCTGTCGACATTTCACGCTTAACCGGTTCGCACCTTAGCTGACATGGCTGGCGCAACCAGAGTGAAATACGCCGTGAGCCTCCAATTGCATGTAATAATTTCTAAGGTTTTACGTCCGAAAACCACGATATGATCATGATGGACGCCGCAGTGGAGGGCTCCGGAAATTTCAACCACCTGGGGTTCTTTAACCTGCACCTAAGTCTAAGAACACGGGTTTCAAACATTTTCGCCTCAATCGAAAATGCGGCCACCGCGGCCGGGAATCGATCCCGCGACCTCCGGGTCAGCAGTCGAGCGCCATAACCACTAGACCACCGTGGCGGGGCAGCATCCAATTGCAGCGAATGGCAAATCTCGAATTCTTGTCGTATGGCTCTTGCGAAAGTTCAGACCGTTGCAGCTATGGCAGACGTGTAGTCTGAGAGAAATAGCCTAAAAATACGGGCGCACACAGAATCAGTTACGGGAAAGTACTTTTACACAATGCTTTCAGGCAAGGTTGTCGGTGAACGCCACGCGAAAAAAATCTTCAGATTCTGGTTTGGTGGGTGCAGTTTTTCTCGATTTTTCAACTTCCTGCCGCGGTGACGTGCGTGTTTTTAACGTAAGTAAACTTGCGAAAGATAATGCGGCGACGGATGTCGAAGCACGATGGACGTCGAGACGAAGCAATGCGATGGTGTAAACGTCTTGCAAGAGACCTGAACGTGAACAGGACTCCGAGACTCCTGGGAGGATATCGCAAGTCTCGAAGGACACGTTTGCGAATCTATTGATGGCGAAATAAACGGGTGTTCTCGGTTACGTCGATGAGCTCCGTCGAAAAGACTTGATTGCGCTGGAAAGCGTTGATTTCTGACGACTCGAACGCGAATCAATTTTATATATTTTTAAAACGTATTTGAAGAAGCTGTGTACCACGACTGGACCATTTTATTTTTTATTCAAGGGCGCCACCACCTTGGAATTCAACACGAATGATTTGTCAGTTTTTTTATGTCGTGACGTCCAAGTGACGAAGTCGTGAAACGTCATGACGTCATGACGTCACGAAAGCCAAGACCAGCTAGGTGCCCACAAGCTCTGCTGTGACTCACTCAGCCTTGTGCGACTTAGTGCAATCTGCGCTAATGTTTTTTTTTTCCTTCATGTATAATAGGAGCTAACGACCGCTTAACGCTCTGTCCATAATGTAGTAGACCGGAACGACCTCGTATTATAATCAATATAGTAGTTACAATCTAACAATAGATATAAGATGCTTTTAGCTGACCGTCGCTTACGCTCAGCCCCGCGCAGATCTAGCGTCCTGAGAGAGTGCAGGGAACTGCATAGATTTCCCGTTTTTGACTAGCGCGTCTTGCCGAGAGGCGGTCAGTTTGGCTGCAAAACAACGGCAAAACCAAGTGAACGCACCTTCAACCTCTGCTTAGTTGACTTCATCAGTGGAGCGAGAGATGCGTTCTACGTTCCACTGCTCACACGATCGTTCTGCGCACGCGCACTACAGCTCCTTCTCCGCGTCTGTGTGTAAATGGCGTTCCCTCTGCCAAAACCACCGCGAGCCGGTCTTTTACCTGCGTAAGAGAGTCGTAACAGCTGGTTTTCATTCGAAGCGCAACTATCATATCCACGCCAATGTAAATTCTAGAAATGTTGGAAGATAAAAAGTTCTTCTAGTCTGAGACAAATATTTTTCTTCGCTGAGCACAGACGCGAGATGCTCTGATAAAAATTTTTGGAACGTTCAAGTCTTCAATCTAAAACCAGTAACACAAAGATGTGTCTGCGTGGTAAAATGATCCTGGATGAGTGATCTCTGCGCTACAATTCATTAATCGTGTGGACTTGGCTTGGCTCACTTATCCCCATCTCCTTGAGAAGTGAGATGCTTTAGCTAATATGTCTGTTGTCGTATAGTTGCTTAGTAGCGTAGAGTGTATTACTGCAGTCTGCGGAAGATTGCGTATAGCGTGTGCGTAAGTTACACTGACGCAATTTATAAGTGTTTAGTTTATAAGCGTCTCTAGCGCTTGCGTATACTGGTTCAATAAACTTTCTCTTGTGGTACTTTCGTCCCTAATTGGCTGTTAGGGACTTGTTGCCGCGCTCTTACAGTAGAGGGCATAGTACTCTGATTGAGCACACATTTTACAGCGGAGTTGTAAACGGCACACCTGCTAGATTTTGTGGCATCCGTCCGCGTCCATCCACGAACAGAAAAAATCACAGCATATCCACGGAGTGAATGATGATGAGTGGGCGAAGCTGCGGAGGTTCATCGGTAAACCGTGAATCTTCCGTGAATTCTGCCCAGTACATCATCACCGACGTGAGATTGGGCGCGTTTATACTAAAGGTTCGATGAGTTATGACGACTTGCAGCTCACTTTAATTTTACATGTACGCTGCGAATTTTCATTGTTTAGAAAACCATTGCATTAGAAAACATCTGGCGTCTTTCGTTAAGCAGCTGGCGTCTTTTCGGTTTGCTTTAGAAACATCTGGCGTTCTTTCGTTTTGCTTTTACAAAACATCTGGCGTCTTTCGTTGGTTTATTTCATCAATCAACGGCGTTTTGAACAAAATTTTTATTGTTTAATCACGCACAGGAGAAATCTCACCAGGCACTACCTTGGAGGTAAACAATGGCTGCTAATGGGAATGAGAGACAGAAGAAGTCGGCTTTTAGCTAACACTTACACTTCTACTTCTACTAACGTTTCCTACTGGAACATGCCAATGGCTGCTAATGGGGAATGAGAGACAGAAGAATTCGGCTTTTAGTTAACGCGCACGCTGCGAATTTTTTTATTGTTCAACAACGCACAGGAAAAATCTCCCACCGGCACCACCTTGGAGGTCAAAGCGTAAGAATGGTTACGCACTACGACTACTACTACGACTACGAGGGACGAACGGGTGCCGCCTTAAGGAGCTTCGCCCCTAAAAGCCCGCGTGACCGGCCCTGAGCGAGCAACAGCGTCGCATGAGCCGGAGGGCGTCCGCACTTCGGCTTTCCTTGCGGCACGGTTTAGGTCTCCACCGAAAAACGAAGGCAGGCTAGCGATTGGGAAAGCGATACGAACACGGCCCGATTACGCTATCGCGTTCTACTCTCGTTGCAGCCGCCTCCAAGAGAGACGACAGCGCGGTGTGGTCCCATCATCTCTTGGAGGAGTTGCGATAGTGCGCCAAAGCTTTCTTGCCGCTTCCGAGAGATGGCTTGACCAAGCCGCGCGGATGTTCTCCTACAAACACGTAGTGGGTGCATTGCTAGTTGCCCATAACAAAGGGCGCAGACATTTGTGCACGCATTCTCTTACACACACGTAGACGGTTCATCGATACTTCGAAAAAAAAAAATGTCACGCGCGTAGAAGTTCCCTGACGCTACCGGGCTATAGTTCACTGTAACCGGGCTTCAATAGTGCTCAGCGTACAATACTTGCTCGTACCTCAGATACACAAAACATTGCCGTCATAAAAGTGTTGTTCAAGAAAGCTGAAGCCTTTACCTTTACTATAGGCATGTCCCGCGCGCGCTTCTGTCTGCGTGTGTGTTTGTGTGCGTATATTGCTCTCGCGTTCTAGCCTTAAAGGCGTAGCTTGAGGGTCTCCCAATTACTGTTTTTTTTTTTATTCTAGAAAAGCTTCGCAATAGCAAATAAAAATTGCACACTAACAGTAACGTCGGAGTGACAGTTAAGTCAGTTGGAACAGCTGTCCTGGACTCTCTCATATGTCCCATACGTGCAGTTTAAGCAGAGTTAGGAACAGGTACACACTTCGCTGTTTAAACTTCCTCAACAAAAAAAAAAAGAAAGAAAAATCATTCTAGTGAAAAAGAACATCAGACTCGGACTTTCGGATAGAGGATAACGCGTCACGACAAGGTTATATCCGACGACAGCTCTAAAGACTTATCTGTTTACAACACCACGAGGGAAGCGGTCAAGCTGATAACTGCCGCCGGCTCACGCAGTGAGCGAAGATGCACCGCGCGCGCGGTCCGTATATGTTTCTTCCTGCTTTTTAAATTCAGCTTTTTTTTACAGGGGTGGGGGGGGGACGCATGCTGAGAAGGAAGCATAGAAGCCTTTCCGACTGCAATCGTGAGGCGTTTTAAACAGACCGCGGGATTGCAGTAGCTGTGCACATAAACGCGGGATGGAACGACCGCCGCCGCTCGGCAGTTAGTTTGCCCGATGAGTCTTTTGTAGCGTTAATTCTCATGTTTCGCGTGACTCCTGCCAGCTTATTACGTTTACAAATTGTGATACCGGTAACAAAATGCTGTGCACTAGTATAAACGTCTCTCGTATATGAAAGAAGAGGATAGGCTGAAAATGGTTTGGGTACTCGTACAACAACTTTTTACAACATGAGCTTACGAGGAGAGACCCTTATCACGAGCCACCTAGCGAGTATGTAAAACACTGAATGAAAACGCTGCCGAAATTTAGCAGGAAATTGTAATGCCTGTCAAAAGGGGCGATAGCTTCGCTGTCCGACGGCTTTCCCGGCCTAGAACTGGCTGGATATTTAACAGCCAAGATGCTCAGCAAACCGTTTCTTGTGAGTCGACCACAGACAACTATCAGTGAACCACTGTGCGGCCTACCAGAAAACTGTCATCGTCATAAACGGGCATTTGCAACGGAAATTGGGTAAATCCCACTAATCACCACTGGTGCACTAAAAATGAAGAAGACGCCCCGACACGGTGTTCTAGTGGTTATGGCGCTCGGCTGCTGACCCGAAGGTCGCGGGATCGAATCCCGGCCGCGGCGGCTACATTTTCGACGGAGGCGAAAATGTTTGAGGCCCGTGCGCTTAGATTTAGGTGCACGTTAAAGAACCCCAGGTTGAAATTTCCGAAGCCCTCCACTACGGCGTCTCCTATAATCATATCCTAGTTTTGAGACGTTAAACCCCAGATAATATTCTTAAAAATGAAGAAGGCAACATAAGTGACAGCGTGCTCAACTATAAAAGCTATTGTAGAGCTCGCGCCTGACCATACACGGCCATGGCTCGTCCGAAGCTAAATCGCACTCCTGAGGTAGAAGCCGCGATCCCAGAAGCGAGGCTTGTCGCTGCGCGATAGACGGCGACGAAATAGACGGCGCCGAGCAGATCCGGAAAACGTGGCCAGGGAATTGGAACAGAACAGACTGCGTCGGCAAGATCCAGAACATGGGCATGATATAAGCGAGAGGCATGCAGCCTACATGCGTGCTCGATGGCAAGATCCATCGTACCGAGAAGTGGAGCGAGCCCGTGCTTCAACCGGTGGCGCCGACGCAAGGTTTCAGCGTCAGTTCGTTTCGTTGAAAGTTGGTCATTCTTGCCAAGTCTGCGATCGTCTTTGGTTCAACACAAACTCGTCCACTCTTAGGACTGTCACCGGAGAAGCACGACCGTGGCTTGGTTGTGCTGCAAGTCGTTTGAAGCCAAGTTTAACCTTGTCACAGCCAAGTTCTGCCTAAAGAAAGCCAAGCTCAACTTTGTTACAGCAATAAATAAGGATGACAGTTATCATCTTCGCTGTGGGGGCTTTGCGCGGCTTAATGCAAGCTTGAGATATCGCTTTTTTTTAGGTATATCTTGCAGTAGTATTAGTAGTAGCCGCAGCATTTTTTAATGACGAACGCAAGCCACAGCGAACCGAACGCACAGGAAGTATTTGGAAACAAATTGTGCAGAGGCACAGGCGGTTGAAAAAGGTAAAGAGCAATGTACAAAATAACAAATTAAGACATAGAAATGAACCGCGAACAAACGATTCAGTCGTGAACATCAGTCACTTACCTCTCCTGGCAACGACGTGCTGGCACAGAAGCAGCAGTGAGACAATCCCAAGCAAAGACGTTAATCCAAATGGTCTTCGGGGAACGGAAAATTCCATCATGACAAACAAACTGGGCATGGCACGACGAAAGAAGACGGTTTTACACACTTTCTTCGGCAAACAAAGTCACGACTGCCTCACCAACAAACCGCGTAGTGACGCGAGGTCCTCAGAGCATATCACATCAGATTTGACGACTTCGGAATAACAGATTAAAAAAAAAAACGGAGAAGCAGGAAACACGCACTACTTGAAGCTCAGCAAGCAGTGTTTGGAAGAAACATAACTTTCATGGGGTCCCCGTGAATTTCCGGAGTTGTTTTCTTATGAAGTCGTGATGATGGAAAGATGAAGAAGTAAAGGTCATCGGTTCCTAATTATGCAACTCTTGACAGTTTAAGGCACATTTCCCACTATTTTTGCCAAGCCTAGCTGAGTTGTTTCCGAAATCACTTCACACAATCGCAGCATAATCACATCGCGTGACACAAAAGCTCTCGTCGCCGAATGTCACATCACAGTAGGATGACACGGGACTGCAAACGACGGATCGAGATGAGCAATAAATGCTGAGCCGTTTCTGTTGCCGGCACACCGTTGACGTCGTTGAATCCGCGATGACGTAATCGCGTGTCAAGTGACGACTTTTCAAAGTCGACTAGTCGTGGTTTCGAGCGACAGAAACTACACCAGAAGCCCTCGGGCCAATCTGTCCCGACAGCGGCAATAAGCAGAAGACGAATGAGGCGGTGACGTCACACACACCTGTCCAGCCGAAACAAGCGCACATCACACATTCTTAACGGACGATAAGTGAGCGCCGCTTCTTTTAACACACGCATATAGGTATGCAAACAGTGCAACAGCCGAAGCTGTCTCCGTAGCCGTAACGGCAGGCAGCGTTGTGTTTTTGTAGGTGCGAGTGGCCTCTCTTACGTTTGTTATGACTGGGCGAGTGCGAAAGCCATGCGCTCGAATCGAGAAACGAAAGCATGTGGCTCTGTGTCGAGAGGAAGCCCGAAGCGAGGAGCGCGACAGAACCGCACGAGAGTTGAGCGCGATCTCTGCGATCCGTTTGAGACCCCTCTCGAGAACGATGGCCCGAGAACGTAGGAGAGAGAGAGAAAGAGGGAGAGAGTAAGGCTGTTTCATTGAAAAAGGAGACGCGGACACGCGAGTAAACATACCCCCTCGGTGCGCATGCGTGGAGATGGAGCGACCTCGTTCGAGCGCTGGGGTAACGAATCGACGGCCGATTTCGGAGGCCCTTCGCTTGCTCGAGTGGCGACTCAGAAACTTGTAGTGAATAATGAGAAGAAAAGAAATGACAAAAGAAATGACAGAAGAAATGGAAATATGGATACAATAGAAAGAATGAAGCGGCTAGAAGGATCAATGAAGCAATTATCACTGTAGTGTAGTATTTATGACGTAAATCGAAATAAATTACAGTGGACTACTAATCACCCTTTCTGTCTCTGCGATCCGAACACACAACCTCCGAAAGATAACAATTAATACGTTCGTTCGTAATTAATGCTTTCGTGATAAGTGCCATGCAACCATCTCGAAAACTGAATGGAAAGACACTGTCCTCAAATCACCACTGGATAACCGCGGTAAAAGCCGCACCAATCCGTTCCAATATGTCATGTAAAAGTCAACTGGAAAACCGTCTGGCCCAGGGGCCGTTCCACGTTTCGTGGACTGCAGTGACACCTTTACCTGTTCGGGGAACGGAGGGGTGTACAGAGAATCATCGGCTTGTAGAAAGGCACGGGGTAATTGGCGGTAATGTGTCACAGTTTGTCTGCATGGCAGAACATGACATTGCTTCGATATGCGCTATGAAAAAGACACAGATCACGCGTGGGAAGCGGCTGCGCAGGTGCTGTTTGTGTGGTCGTAGAGACTGGAGGTTGTGACAGCCCTAAAAACAAACGTGTCGCTTTCTGTGTACTTACAAACAATGGTAACGATTTATAGTAGTATGTTGAATGGGACAGCATAGCCGTTCCGTTTTTTCGCAAGATTTATTATATGATAGGCGGCTAATATCAGTAACAATTCAAAATAACATTTGCTTGCTAGACGTGCGTTTACGAGAACCACAAAGCAGACTTCAGACACATGGACATAAATCAACACACGAAATGACGCGGAGGCAACACCTACAATTGATGTGTGGGGGAAAACGGTTGACGGTTTAGAGTACTCTATGTGGGAGAGCATTCAGCCGTCCCGGAATTAAGGATGCTAAATCTTCCGCGAAAAATGCGTTTAGAATAAAAGCTAAACGATTTAAAGTAGCATATTGTCACGTGGTCGTGACGGTGAAGAAGACGGCAGTTAGCGTGTTCAAAGACGAAACTCTTTATTCGGACGAACTTGTGCGCGTTAAATGAAAGGCCAAAGCACAAGCAATTCACTATGTAAACTGATAGCGGTGATAACAGTCGTCGGCCGTTGAGTAAACTCCTCATCGGTGGAACGCGTCGTCTTTTATACATCAGTGATCGACCGTTCCATTGTTATCGCTGGCGCTCGCGTAAGCTCTCGAATAAATTAGACTATTCGCGTCCAGCGCGAAGTCTTAACAGAATGATCTCAAACGATTGCGAAGCTTCTGATGCATTGCGTCGCGGTCTGCGCCGAGCATTGCTAACACACTGCGCGGGTGAAACGCGAATACATCAAAATAAAACAAGCGGGGCAGTATGTAGTCTACTATGGGAGGGCAGTTAGACGTCCCGAAACGTGCACACTCGACGCTGGAGCTAACCTAAACCACATAAAAACCTATATAGCTTTGTGAACAGCACTTGCGAGTCACAAAATTTGGTTCACCAAAATTGATCCCTCCGATTTTTCCCGGTCATCCTTATTCCTGCTTATTATGTCTTTCTGCAATGGATCACTTTTTTGTCTGTCTGTATATAAATGACGATTGACTACTACCATGCGGAGGTGGCTTTTTGTATAACTTTAGCCTATAGCACTTTCTATTGTCAATTTGTTTTATTTTAGGGGCGAAGCTCCTTAAGGCGGCACCCGTTCGTCCCTCGTAGTCGTCGTGGTCGTAGTAGTGAGTAACAAGTCTTACGCTTTGACCTCCAAGGTGGTGCCGGTGGGAGATTTCTCCTGTGCGTTGTTGAACAATAAAAAATTCGCAGCGTGCGCGTTAACTAAAAGCCGAATTCTTCTGTCTCTCATTCCCCATTAGCAGCCATTGGCATGTTCCAGTAGGAAACGTTAGTACAAGTAGAAGTGTAAGTGTTAGCTAAAAGCCGACTTCTTCTGTCTCTCATTGCCATTAGCAGCCATTGTTTACCTCCAAGGTAGTGCCTGGTGAGATTTCTGGTGTGCGTGATTAAACAATAAAAATTTTGTTCAAAACGCCGTTGATTGATGAAATAAACCAACGAAAGACGCCAGATGTTTTGTAAAAGCAGAACGAAAGAACGCCAGATGTTTTTCTTAAAGTGTAGTAGTAGTAGTTATATGTAGCCACCTCGCCCGATCGTCAACGGGCGAGGTGGACCGGCAACGGCGCGAGGACCCTGCCGTACGAGAGTTAAATCACACTAAAAGACATACTTTGCGGGCGATACACTCTAGTGAGCTTTCAACTTTTCGTCCTAATGTACATGATAAAGAAATTATTTCTACGAGAAACGCAAGGCACACCTTGAGCAATATGTTTGGTTTTGGGACGCTAAATGGAACCATGAGGCGATGCGAAGCCGGAGCACTTGCACGATCGCGTTCCGTTGGCTTTCGTTGGGCATGCTACCGACCTCGCGTCGTGGAACGCGCGTCCTGTCTTCCCTCTAGCCTTGCCTTTAATTCGCACAGGGCGAGCGGGGAATGCGGTCGCTCTTGGCGCTCTTTCGCTCGGGAGCGGACTTCTTCCTTGCATTTCACCGATCACAAGTGATAATGAAGGGACCACGTAAACCAACAGTACAATAAAAGTTTGATGTTTAATATATACACGATGTTTCACACTCTTTATATTATGTACTGGGCGCATTTCACGGAAGAGTTTCACGGTTTACAGATGATTCCCTCCGTAGCTTCGCCCCACTCATCATCATTCACCCCGTGGATATGCTGTGATTTTTTTCTAGTCCCAAATCTTTTTCATCCACCACATTACGTTCGAGCATTTGTGACGCCAAATACTGCTCCAATGCACTCAGTTTACACTCCGTAGAATGCTCCGAATAAAAGGCATTTGTGCGCCGTTTTAACCCATATATGCCCAGTGTCCTACATATAGGACGCTTCTTTGATGCAATCTAACATCGCTATTTCTTTAGCTGATGACTAGCGCCATCTACAGCACATCAAGAAGGCCTCATGCTCAACGTGTGCAAGTCTAGACATTGCTTGGGTTTCATGCTGCCGCGTGCCGACCGCTTCTCCAGGCAAATGCGTGCTTTGTATGAAAGACGTCGTGGAGAGGAAGAAGTGCAATGTCGGTGTGCACGTGAAATGTTTCAAGGCTTACCACACCCGCACATAGCACCCCTCATGCCCAATGTGCTATACGTGTAGGACAGCTTGAAAAACAGCGTTGCGTTTACCTGGCAGTAAGTAAAGAACTTGGGCTTTCTTTTGTCGGTATAAATACTTTTTGTGAAAAAAAAATATTTGTTTTTCATTTTTTCTGAGTTTGGGCATATATGGTTTACTCACCTAGCAATTCATAGTATTTGGGCGAGATATACAAAGGAAAAAGAAAGGCGGCGACCTCTCTTCTATTGCCCTTTAGTAGAAAAAAATCACAGCATATCCACGGGGTGAATGATGATGAGTGGGGCGAAGCTACGGAGGGAATCATCTGTAAACCGTGAAACTCTTCCGTGAAATGCGCCCAGTACATAATATAAAGAGTGTGAAACATCGTGTATATATTAAACATCAAACTTTTATTGTACTGTGGGTTTACGTGGTCCCTTCATTATCACTTGTGATCGGTGAAATGCAAGGAAGAAGTCCGCTCCCGAGCGAAAGAGCGCCAAGAGCAACCGCATTCCCCGCTCGCCCTGTGCGAATTAAAGGCAAGGCTAGAGGGAAGACAGGACGCGCGTTCCACGACGCGAGGTCGGTAGCATGCCCAACGAAAGCCAACGGAACGCGATCGTGCAAGTGCTCCGGCTTCGCATCGCCTTATGGTTCCATTTAGCGTCCCAAAACCAAACATATTGCTCAAGGTGTGCCTTGCGTTTTTCGTAGAAATAATTTCTTTATCATGTACATTAAGACGAAAAGTTGAAAGCTCACTAGAGTGTATCGCCCGCAAAGTATGTCTTTTAGTGTGATTTAACTCTCGTACGGCAGGGTCCTCGCGCCGTTGCCGGTCCACCTCGCCCGTTGACGATCGGGCGAGGTGGCTACATGCAACTACTACTACTACACTTTAAGAAAAACATCTGGCGTTCTTTCGTTCTGCTTTTACAAAACATCTGGCGTCTTTCGTTGGTTTATTTCATCAATCAACGGCGTTTTGAACAAAATTTTTATTGTTTAATCACGCACACCAGAAATCTCACCAGGCACTACCTTGGAGGTAAACAATGGCTGCTAATGGCAATGAGAGACAGAAGAAGTCGGCTTTTAGCTAACACTTACACTTCTACTTCTACTAACGTTTCCTACTGGAACATGCCAATGGCTGCTAATGGGGAATGAGAGACAGAAGAATTCGGCTTTTAGTTAACGCGCACGCTGCGAATTTTTTATTGTTCAACAACGCACAGGAGAAATCTCCCACCGGCACCACCTTGGAGGTCAAAGCGTAAGACTTGTTACTCACTACTACGACCACGACGACTACGAGGGACGAACGGGTGCCGCCTTAAGGAGCTTCGCCCCTAAAAGGGTCTCACCAGCAAAAAGGTTTCGCAGAAACACAGCAACAAGGCTTCGCCATTAACGCCATCTGCACTGTATATAGTAGGAACTGAAGTAAATGTGCATCCTGCACCGTCGGTATATATGTAAGCAGCTCACGCAGGAGACTGCACATTACGACCGCGAACATGGTGGCGTTTGCAGAGGATGGTGTTATGGCGGCGTATTCAAATCGCCGCGTCAACGGGACCACGATTTGTGTCACAGATGCATTTTGTACTGCCACCGCGACAGCTCTGACGTTTCCTCGTGAAACATATCGCAAACTGGCATTTTATGGTCGATGGCGTTGCTTTGGCAAGAAGGAAATAACTTCCGGGTTGAGTCCTGTCGATGTCCGATGTCGTTTAAATGCGCACGTTATGTAGGCAAGAGCTTCAGTGGCTTTTCAAGGTACGATGCGTGCCACTGAATTCAATTTAGATAGGTACGAACATTACGTGTGGAACCCTAAAGATATACTTTATTTTTACCACATTTGTCTTTACATCAACCTACGCACTAACGCTAATAGGTTATAGGTTGAACAAGCGAAGTCGAATTGTAGGCTTAGCGCAAGACACTCGAGCGCGAAATAACACACAGATATTGTTTTCTGAAATCTAAATTCTATCCAAATAAGAAAATAAAGGGGTTAACGGCCATCAAAAAATGGTGACAACTCCTTCGTTTATTAAGGCGAAATCCTTTGATGCCTGTCGGCGACTGATGCCTGTCAGAGACTGTCGGCGCCGGCGGCGTCCACACGAGTAATGCAAAAAATCACCATCGCTTTAAAATAACCATGACGCTACAGCTGCCCCAAACTTTGTGACAATATCACGACATCACTATGACGTCACACAACGTGAAGTCACATGGTGACTTCCTCACATGACATCGTCGGTTAGTTAAAGGTGGACAGATCTCGGACGCATTGCACTCGGGTCTCGTCAATCCGTTCTATTTAGGACGCGACACTACCCATCCACTTCAATGCCAATACCATTAAACCACCTACAAATCATTTTACAGCTTCCTGAGATAGGGTGTAGCCAGTGCAGGGCTAATCTCCTTTCTTCCCTTGTTTCCTACTTGTCTATACCCTCCTGAGTCCATTCATATTTATTAATTTGATTTATTTGATTTGCATACATAGGTACACAAGGACACAGAGAAAAGAGGGAGAGAGCAAGCTGGCAACTGCCACATCGAGGGGCACAACGCTATTCTTGAATGAAGGCATTGCTTATCATACATGCCCATAGTTAACAGCATTTGATCATCGCAACTCCAGTTTAAACTCGTTCAACCCCTCCCCCACCCTTTCCCCACTTTCAATAATACGAAATCCTTAGGAAAGAGATGAAGCATATCCCCACAACATGTAATCCATGCTCTCATCAAAGGTTCTTGCACTCCCACTAAAGCGATCAGGCTTCTCTGCATAGCCTTAAAGTTGTGCCTTAGGTAAACGCGCACTTACTCGCCAATACTCCATGTCTTCTACACCAGAACCCCCCCACCCCCCACCCTCCAGCTTTTCAGCTGACTTAAGCGGGTAACCTGATTGCACATTTACCCAATTTTGCAAAGGTTATCGACCTACCACAGGCAGAATAAGCGCCAGTAGAAGAAGCGAGGGGGGTCCTGGAAGACCCTTCTTCCTCCAAGACCAAACTCCTGTCTCTGCTTCAACAACACGGCTCCCCACAACTTAAACTCGCCGAATCCCCCCTGTTGACTTTCAACGTTATCCGGCCAATTAACCTTCCAGAGTAAACGCGCTTTTCCTGCAGCTCTCTCAACCACCCCTCTCTTTCCCCTCAATACAGCATCAGCGGCTTGGTCGCTTCGAATCCCATCATCCATTAGCGCGTCGTTGTTTTGAACTAGAGTGCAACTTCACTGTCGTTCAGCACAAGCGCGAATATTTTTTTTTGTTTGCTTTAGCCCTGAACCTATCAAGACGAAGCCAACCCGGTTAGATCGAGCTTCAGAGCCATTGAACCCAGCCACTACATAATTAAGAACTTTCCTCGGTAGCGACTTAATTGCATAACGGTTAATGACAACGTCATTTTCATCCGTGTTATCACAACACTGATGTTTTGCTCTATCAAACGCTAAACGCCGCAAAGCTCCTTTTCATGTTTTTCTATTGAAATCGGTCGCTCTTAGTTTTTTATAGAGGCTCATCGGTTGCAGGAGGCACTTCGTCCATTTTTTATTGAATATATCAGTTTTTCGGTATTACGGAGAAAGCCTTAGATGTCCCATCAAACGCGAAAACTGACCGTCAACGGCGTCAACTCGAGTGATGGAAACATCATCACCACGGAATTATGTCACCATACAAAGTGATCATGGCATCACATATTGTCAGAATTTTTGACGTCATCGCGACGTTACATATAACGTGACGACATGTGATGACTTCATCACATGACATCGCCGCTAGGTCAGAGGTGGGCCGATCACGGAGGCAGTGCAAAAACAGGTGTGCTCAACAAAGCTTGCAGTGTCTCCGATCCTGAAGGCAGTGCAAAACCACGTTAGGTGCACAAATCTTTAGGAGGGGGGCGGGTCAGGATCAATACATCGAGTGAGAGGACAAAAGCTTTCGCCTTCGAGTCGTGTTAGGCGAACGCATTAGGGGCCGTGTGACTTGTTCGTATCAGCGTTTGTTCAATGGTTAATAAATAATTATTATTTACATGTTAATAAATAATGTCGAAAACCTTGAAGCGTTAGCAAATACATGCACTACTGTACAGGCAAATGATGCATGACTTCTTTTCTGAAAACAAACTTCGAAAGGCGGAACTACGTTGCATCAAACATTTTTATTATTTCTCGGCCAACCTCCCCCACCCCTTATTAAATACCAGCTTATATAATTCAGCCTGCCTTGCTTCATTAATTAATCACCGCACTAACTCGGCCAAGCTTCGCTTCTCATTTTTCATTCTTCTTTCAAGTATCGCGCAAACGGTACGCGAAACACATCTGCTCGTTTCAGACGCATCAGACTGCTTCACTGTCCACTGTCTACTTCACGGAGCTTGTGCGCTGATGTGCTTTTGAAGAAAAAAAAAAGATGTGAGAAATTGTCGCGTTAGAAAGGCCGGTTTACCACGCATATCTCTATAATAACCACGGCAGGGACATAAATCACAGCCTGGAAGTTAGCAGTCGTGTTTGCGAAACTCCCCTAGTTAGCGTTCTCGTCAGGCAGTGTAATTTACTCTTACGTATCCACTCCTTCGTATATCGCGAAATAGATAACCTTCCCAACATACATTCTTGCAGGTTCACAGCTAGTTCCGGACATAGCTACGCTATGCCCAGCTAGTACGACATTGTTTATCTGTTTCCGTGTCAACTGCAAATTGGCCAGACGTTGCAAAAATCCCCAATAAACAAAGCCAGGCGTTGTGTGCCACCAGTACCTCGCAACTTGTGTCTAGACGTCCCAGCAAACGTGTGAATCACACACAAAAAAAAGAACGTGCGGGCGAGCTAGCGGATTCGTCAAGAGAAGCGTAAACACAGCTTCCTTCCTGGGCAACTGCAGTCAACTTTCAGCGTGTTGGGCTTCCGAGGTCAGTATGGTTGAGCAGCAGAGCCAGCAAGAACACGCAGAAACGAGGCGCTAAAAGCGGGCGGTGTACACGAATCCAGTTTCAAGCACGGACGAAGAAGTCGAGTCACGTGGTCTCTCATCAATCACTAGCGGCGCGCGTTAGAGCTGTAGGAGTGACGTGTGGGCACACGTCATCATTCGCCCACACGATCTCACTGCGTCCGCCTCATTCTCGCGTTAATGCGCTCTGCCACTAAGCTGCACTCTCTACGAGAACATGCGTGCAGTGCGCCCTTAACTATTAGTTGTAATTTCAGTACTTGGCGATTGTGTACTAATTTAGGAAAGTCTATACAGTGTTCATTCCAAGATGCACCGAACTTGGTTGTTACTTTTAACTACGCTCATGCTGGATTAAAAAGGTCTACGTCGAAACGTTGTTGGAAGAAGTTGTTGCTGTCAAAGGAGCATAAATGGGCGTCGTTGCAAATTGCGGAGCTGCGTATTGCTTGAAAGAAGATTCCAGCTATCCGCCACAGATGAAGTATTCAATAGGTAGAGCAGAACAACTGAGTTATCAAATATGAATGATTCCAGAAAAAATGTCGAAAAAAATGTTGATTTCGGAAAAGACTCGATAGAACAACGCTTAGTGTAGGGGACTACGCTTGTACACCTCCCCTGAAGCGCTAAAAGTAACTAGTTATTCTTCAAGCATCAGTCTCAAGACATGTTTCTGCAAGATAATATTTCGGGCTTTAAAATACGAACAAAGTGTCACGAGGAAAAGTGTCCATGTAGGAACTTGCTTACTAGCTGGATAGACTTACAGACCTTTAGAGGAGGCTTTCTTGTGAAGACAACTAGAGCACTGCACGGGCCGGATTTTACGGCCCGGGCCCGGCCCGGGCCCGCTTTATGCAGCCCGAGCCCGGCCCCGGCCCGTGGTTCCAAGCCCGGGCCCAGCCCGGGCCCGGGCGTACTTGACCGTACCCAGCCCGAGCCCGGCCCGGGCCCGTCGTTCCAAGCCCGGGCCCGGCCCGGGCCCGGGCGTTCATTACTAAACTTATCCAGGGCGCGCTTGTTCATGACCAGGCCCGACCCGGGCCCTCTAGAGGATATTAGTTGTTGATGATTATTAATGATGCCGTGCGCTTTGTAGCGGGCGATCGGACGGAAAATCCGGTGTGTACATGCATCGAAATGTTGCTTTGTCCGCGGTGGTAGCTCAGCGGTTAAGCTGTTTCGCTGTTAAGTCCTAGGACACGGGTGCGATTCCCGCGGCCACGGCGGCCGCAATTTGATGGGGGCGAAATGCAAGAACACCCGTGTAGATACTTATCTTTAGGTGCACTTTAGAGAACTCGAGGTGGTCGAAATTGATCCGGTGGCACTACGGCATGCCTCGTAATCATATCGTGGTTTTGGCACGTAATACCTGGTAATACCAAGGAATATAAATGAAATGTACCGTATGTGTCAACCTAGAATAAAAGACCGAAATCTTTATTCCTCCCATGGGAACAACCGTGATCTGGTCCATTGTTAGTGCTGTTAATATATATATATATATATTATATATATATATATATATATATTATATATATATATATATATATATATATATATATATATATATATATATATATATATATATATATATACGTGATCTGTCGTGTTTATAAGGAAACCCACAATGATGTACTTGTTACTTTGACATAGTCTGGTCCAGCAGACGAAACGTTAGTGAAAATATACAGTGCCAATCTATATCTATACTGGTGAAAAAAAAAAAAAAAGCACTTCAACTGTTTTTCTATTTTTATTGCTAAGCTTTACTAATTGAGCCAGCTCTTTGTACGTGTCACTTCAGCTTGGCACAGTATACCTTAGACCATGCAATGCATAACGTTCGCGTGTGCTCGAAGGCCCGACTTACGCCTTTTAATGAGCTGGTCCGAGTCCGACCCGGCCCGCAGCCTCAAGCCCGGGCCCGGCCCAGGCCCGCGGATTCAAGCCCGGGCCCGGCCCGGGCCCGCACTTTCAAGCCCGAGCCCGGCCCGGGCCCGCCGGAAAACGCTTCGGACGGCCCGGGCCCGTGCAGTGCTCTAAAGACAACTACAAAGCTGCGTCTCTCGCCATAGTGCACGCAACTTTCGGAGAATGAGCGCGCGAGCGGCGGCCATTGCAATGTTCTCCGCGTGTTAGCTGCGCATTAGAGCTAATAGATATGGTACAACGTTGTGGCCTCCCACCACACTCCACGCCTTTCATGATCTTGGCGTCAGCTATATTACACGCTGTCGTCGCTAATCTATGTTTGTTTCTCCGCTTCACTCCCAGGAATACGGATCACTTCCGGGCGACGATTGCGCAACATTAACTTGCCAAGGCGCGTTCTCTTTTTGTGCTATCTTTATCATTTGTTTTTTCCTGGGACTGCCCAGAAAACGGGAATTCCAAACCCGAAGCCCAGTAAACATTGAAATGTTGCTTTGCCTCGCGATGAGTAAGCGTGCGGCCAAGCCCGCCTTCTAAAACGCTAATGGCTGCCGTCTGCGTTGCGAGCAGACAACATGAGTGATTGCCGCCGTCTGACTTCCCGTCGACACGTCAGAGTGACGTGCCTGACTGTGATTGACGTTGCTGACCAGTGCATTTTTCAATTAACGGGGGTTGCGAAAATTACGTTCTTTGAAGACACTGTTTTCCCTTGGCATCTCCCACCCTCATTCTGCAGCGAGATAAAACGATTATTTATTACGAAATTTAATTACCGTACTTACTGGCATACTATTAGCCCCCGCTAATACTCCCTAGTTTTGGCCTCTTTATGGCTAGTCTCTTCTTGTGATTCCTTAATTAAAACTAATGTTGCAATGTGGTATCAATGTTGACGGTTTCATTCCGCATTGCAAGAACGCATGAGAAGTCGTGGACAAAGCACGCGCTTGTTGCCGCTAGTCAAGGTAGTCATCAAATAAATCTATCAAATACAAGAATTTGTTGGTGCAGTTAAGCCTATTTCATGCTTTCCGATCAATCGCGGTTGGCTGGTGGTTATGGTGCTTGACTGCTGACCCGAAGGTCGCGGATTCGAATTGCGACCACAGCGGCCGCATTTCTATGAAAGCGAAATGCTAGAAACCATTGTGCTTAGATTTAGGTGCACGTTAAAGCACCTCAGGTGGTCAATATTTCCGGAGCCCTCCTCTACGGCTTCCCTCATAATCATATCGTGGCGTTTGGACGTAAAATCCCTGCAATTATTAATTATTATAGGCTTTCGGATCAAGCACAACTTACTGCACTCAGCTAAGAATTGACACTTTATTATGGGCTAAACATTCCTTCATCAACCGCCCAAAGCTACTTTCGCGTAGTTGGTTGTTGCAACGGCTCTCGCAAGGTTGCTCACGATATGTGAGCAACATCGGTCTGTGCTTGCCAACCTTAATCAGCGCTCGTATTATGCCGGTAAATACGGTACGCTTCACAAAAACTGGAAATCCTTTTTAGCGTAGTAAATGCGCTAATGGACATTTCGTCTTGTTGTCCCTACACTGGACAATTTGTATATTCCGCATATTCCACTATGCATCCCGATAAATTTTCCCCCCCAATTTCAGCTCTTAGAATGTTTTCTCGTGTCATTTTTTCTTACGCTGACAAAAACTAAGCGATAACGCGCGTCTGAAGTCAGAGTTTCTTTTCTATAACATCCCAAAATTTGAATAGCCAAGAAGAGTAAATAAAAAATGCTGAAGATTACAAATTTGAGCAAGTTTTGATGAAAAACATGGCAATTTTGATTCTCTAGGAGGGGCTTTCGTCCTTACATGGGTCTAATTCTACATTTATTGTCACAAAAAACAAATATTTCAGAACTTCCATCCTCGCTGCTTTATATTAGAAATATCAGAAATAAAATTTAGCCGAATCAATGCTTCAACAGAGTGATATTGCATCTACACTACGCATTGCAGCAAAGTAGGCTGCACGTTTCATTTATTTCTTTCTCGACCATCTGTTTCGCATTGTGCGAATGCGTGCATTTCATCTGAATTCCCACAGTCAAAACTAGCTTGCTAGTTTTTGCTACACTGCACGGAACTATCCATTTCGGTGCGACACTTGGCTCGCGTAGTGAAGTGGAAAGAGGCTTTCATGTGTCACAGGCACAATAGCAGCAGCCTGTAAGCAGGTGTGAACGGAAATGGAGGAGCGCGAAAAAAAAAGGGGGCCAATGGGAATCTAGGGAGATATATAAATCACTGAGGGCGTAACGTATCAGCGAACCAACACACGTAAGAGAAATCAGAAAAAAAAAACAAAAAAACTCGACCGATTCGTTCTGGCTCTTGACACGGCGCGAGGCAATTAAACACTTCCGTGCGCTCTTTGGAATTGCTCGAGCCGTCGACTCACGTCGGTCACATAGAGGGAGTCACTACAAAAGGGGGTCAGGAAAAGCACAAGAACTTTATTATCTTGGTTTTTCCATTTTGTTGTCTGCTATTCCTTGTACAAGCAGTATTTAAGCCTTTTCTGTATACATTGGTGAGGACTAGGCGCAGTAAAAGGAGTGTCAGAAAGGCAGAAGACTCTTTTTCTTTTGCTTGTATGTTTATTTCATATGTGCTAATCCTTCTCAAGACCATGTTTAAGCATCATTCTTCACGTCAGTGACCACGAAGTGCAACAACAGCAGTGTAGAAAAAAACCCACAATCTGTTTTCCATTTCTCCTGTGCTATGCTTGCATGCTTGCCTTTCCGTATTTCTTTTTCCGCCCTTCTGCTGATTTTTCTCCAACCGCGCTTAGCAGACAACAGTAATTTCACAGTATGAGAATACTGCATAGAAAAACAGCAACGTTTTCATGGACCAGGAGGCCAACATTGCAGCGATCGAAGCAGCGTTAACCTATATAGTTAAAGTATAGCTAGAAACGAAACCTTGCGGCCAGGGTTCGCAATTGCGCAAAGGGTGTGAAGCGAAAGTGCGGGTCAATAATGAAAATGCTACGTGAGCAGCATGTCGACCTTTCGGGAAGCACGCCGAGAACCAGTGAATAAAAAACCACAAGTAAGTAAAGCAAGATAAAGTCATTCCAGGTCCAAAGGCGAGTGAGGTGAACCTAGCACTCATTTCTTTTCCGGAATCACGGGTGACACAGAATGGGAAACTGTTTCCGCAGTTCCCGCCATATATGTGCGCACGTGCTCCCATTTTCCATAATGCCCGAGCCGCTTCTCGCATATTGCATTGTTTCTGCTTTACTGGCAGGTTTGCTTTCTCTCCCGGTGCAAGTAAACCCGCCTTTGCTTTGTATTGCGTTTGATGCGGTTTGCGTTTGGTGCAGATCTCACTTTTGTAGAAGGTGGTGCGGAGCGTCGTCATTTCCTGCATTCGCTAATCGCTTCCGTGCTCTTCACTTCTGAGGTCATAAGACGAGGCGAAAAATCCAGCCCTTACTTTCATTCGCTAGTGCGCTTACAATACTCTCACGATTTAGCGTACATAGTCATTCAGGAACATTTCTGGAACTATTGTGGTGTATGCCTTACTCATAGTCATTGTCCTAATTCAATCGCTCGCTTATCTGATAGCCTATTCAGTGGGCCGATCAACTAACTGTCCTGTCGGCCTGTCGGTCAGTCTGTAAGAGACTCGGCTGTCAGCCAATCATTCAATTGACCAATTGTTTAAAGAGTGAGGCCATACCTCACAAACATACCTTATCATCGTCATCATCACTATAATTACCATATTTCTTTGGCAGAGGTCACCAAAGACGAAAATTAATTTTTTGCCTCTTATTCTACCTCGGTTTTGAGGCGTGCTAGGTGTTTTCTGAACCCTGCTGAGTTACGTTATGTGCAAGAGTAATGCGCATGCAAATAATCTGCGTATCCATTTCTGATACGTCGTTCGTGGTTTCGTTGCTAAAGTTATGAATATTAGGAGGTGAACATCACATTATCATGATAAAGTGGGCTGAATATTTGAAGAAAAGCAATCGATATTCGATTTACTTCAGGCCTGTTGAATTCGTACTCGATTAGGCTTGAAAAGTCACTGTTTGCGCAATCCTGATTTCAAGTGGGACGCAAAATCCGCGCGACTTGTTTTCGTTTCGTGGACAAAAGATCCAGCATGCGTGAGCATATACCCCAAGCAGCATTAGATTTCTGGATGGAATGGAACAACGTAGATGGCCGGGTGGGGAGTGCGGGGTGCGCGGGGTGTAAGCCAGTGAATGATAGCACGAAAACTGTGGCTACTGCCCCATGAGAAACCTGGCACTGACGTCATGGATGCACTACTACCAGAGAGATACCCGGGGTGCGGAGTGGACTGCAAAGCTACTGAACTCAAGTGACAGAACCCCGTCCTATAGCACATATAGCCGGTATTACCCAAACGATCACTCAAATCACGAGAGGAAACGGGGCGGTGATTGGTCATGCGCACATCTGGTCTCGTGTTACTGGTACGGAGACAGAAAGGGGAAGTGATAAGCAAATGAAACTAAGGGGAAAGACAAGAAGAACGGGACGTGGAAGTATCTGGGAAGAAAGGAAGAACACAGTGGGAGGTGGACATCATTTCCTGATGGCTGCACGCATCGTGATTCTACTGGACAATGTCTCTGGACGGCCGAGATGTGGGAGGAGACATCGGTCACCGGAAGAAGACAAACAGGAACAGGTGTCATATCGCGAAAACACGCTTCGCGTGGCATGCGGTGTCCATTGCCTGTCATGTTAGTCCTTAAGGCTGTAGCGAAGCCTTGGAACTTTGTAATGGGTCGTCCTCTTCGGCTTCCTTCTGAAAGAACGCTGCTCGTGCTGAGAGTCTGTGCTCCGCCTTCACTGTAGCCATTAAGGATTGTCGCTGAGTGCGTCCAATAAACGCCTTTACAATGCTATTAAAGGCATATTGGCTGCCGTCATCAGCCCGGCTACAATAAGTGTGACGCTGTTTGATTTGAGAAAGACTGTGTAAGCGTCTCGAAACATGATTACACGAAAAGAAGAGGGTCTTTTGATCAGGCGACGTTACCCGAACACTCTGTATTTGTACGAGGGTACCCAAAAGTAACCGGAACAGCGATGCTCTTGCCGGAGCTTCCATAGTACGCAATTCTCCCGCTAGGCGAGGTTACTGTTTCCGCTGTAACGGCCACTATCCAGTACATTTTATTTCAACCTGTATAACACTAAACCTTCTACGCATGTAATCTATGGTATAAGAAACACGAATCCCAAATAAGCGCTCCCTGCAACATACGCCCAATCAAGTTCATGCTGGTATGAAACAGCCGACAGGAAGTAAGTCGACGTCGTGAGTCAGCGTTTTAGGTGAAGCGCACTCGCACACTTGTCGCTTCAAGAAAAGGGCTCAACGAACGAGCCCCGCCGCGAGACACTGCTGCGAGACGAGTTTGATGAAGATTACTCACTGCATACGCGTTGGTAGAGGCAGTGACTCAGTGCAACTGGGTCACCGCTCCGTTCGTGGAGAAGCGGCTAAGTGCTCCAATTGACTTCCACTTCCAGCACGACGAACGTAACTCATTGGCTTCTATTAGAATATATTAGCGGTGATATCGCCATCGCGAATTCCTCCGATTCATAAGAGAGGCGCGGAGGCACGACGGATGAGTGGGTTAGAAGTGGGTTAGATGAGGTAGAATTTCCGATGAAGTTCCGAACGTGTTCTTGCGAAGAAGATGAAGAAGACGGAGTACATTCTTCTACAATGTAAAAGTTATGCTGCCCCTCACAAGAACATTTAGCAAAAACTACATGGTTTGAATAGAAGGCCCCTAATAATCGCAGAAACTGTGGGCCTACCACAAACAGCAAAATTTCGAAACGTAAAAAAAAATATAAAAATTATGGCAGCTTCGCAATAGTCGAGCCAAGCCTGGAGGAAGAGTGCAACAGGGTGGCCTTTCTTTTTTCTCTTTATTTATTTTTTCTTTCTTCGTTTTCTCTGTGTTTCTTGCATCTCTTTTTTGCATCTGTTTCTCTCTATTTCTTTCTTTCTGTATTTTTTCCCTTCTCTTTCGCACTCTTCCTCTCTTTTTATCTTTCATTTCTTCCTTTGTGTCTGTCTCTGCTTCTTTCTCTTTATTTCTTTTTATTTCTCCCTTTCTTTCTCTTTCTGTCTTCCTCTCCGTTTTTCTTTTTCTATATCTTTTTCTCTGTTTTTTCTCTTTATTTGCCGTTCTAGCTTTTTAGGTCTTTATTTCCTTCAGTTCTCTTTATATTTCTCTTCTTTTTTCTTTCTATCGCATTCTCTCTCTCTCTCTGTGTTCTCTTTCTCTTTATTTGTATCTCTTTCTTTCTCTCTCTCTACCTTTCCCGTGTTTCACGTGCTCCACTTCGCCGAGCAGAATTTTCGTTTGACGCTCGCACCTGCTGTATTCGGTATTGGGGCTTGCCCAATTCCTGTGGGGTATACACACCTGCGGAGTTTTGTACGACGGAGAACAAGTCACCGATAGCTTAAACGGCTTTGCTGTTAAAAAAAATATCACAAAGCCCGGGTCCAAGGGCTTCGAGCCGTCACCTGAGGCCATCATAATAGACGGAGGGTGGGACGGGACAAGGGTTAATCCCCTCTTCCCCCGCCTCGTACTTTTAATAAAGTTTATTCATTCATTCAAGCTACTACATCTGATAATTTTTTGTTATCATTATATTAGGCTGGTATTCCTGGCTACATGTTTCTTATATTTTCTGGTTTGTGCAGTTTTTTTTTTTTTTTTGGAGAACATAAGTGTTGCAGTTAGAGCACGGTACTTAAGAGACCTTTGCAAGTGGCATGATCTGCTTTGACATCTCTGCGAACAGTTATGTGTGGCCATTCGTCGCCGTCGTGTGTGTGTGCGTGTGTGTGTGTGTGTGTGTGTGTGTCTGTGTGTCTGTGTGTGTGTGCGTGTGTGCGTGTGTGCGTGTGTGTGTGTGTGTGTGTGTGTGTGTGTTTTCGTGCGTGCGTGCGTGCGTCTGTTCTTCAACGTGCCTGTGTATAGCTTTCTGCGTGTTCACTACTCTGCGACGGCGACTGGAGTAGCCAGCCGTAGCCAGAGGAGCCGAGTAGCCAGAGGAGTAGCCAGCCGTACACACTGGCTGCAGCCTCTCCTTATATACATTTAATAAAGAAAACACGTCGAAATATCAATGATTCAGGAGTGCAAGCATTTGTTATATTACAATGAAAGTTAATTCATTCATTCATTCATTCATTCATTCATTCATTCATTCATTCATTCATTCATTCATTCATTCATTCATTCATTCATTCATTCATTCATTGCGTTCACAGTGTGCAATATCTGCAATGAACATGTAACAGCATATCCAAACGGCTATACCATTGCCTTTCTCTAGGCTCTAGCGCCCGGTTGTCCTATTCGTGTAACTATAATCGAATTCATCGAATAACTTGCAAACTCACTGTGAGCTACCTTATTTTACTGGGAATGTATATATTATATACACAGTCTTGGTAAACGAGAATTGATATATCTATAAGTAAAGACAAAGCGGCAACGTCATTCTATATGGAAAATCACTGATGCCTATGCAAGCACAGTGAAATAGAGAAGGCAGACAGATGTGGTTAAACAAAGATAGTAGAATAATGTATGGTTCGCTCACTTTTACGGGTAGACGTAGTGCAAACACGCTTTTTCTGAGGACGCGGGCGATGTTAACTCAGAAGGAAGTCTATAGTCGCGGGGCTGTACTGTCAATACCAAGTCAAATACTAGTTGGTTCGGGTTAGACAAATGTAAATGAAAGCCCGAATAGCACAAGGATCCCAACGAGTGATGGGCTATTTTTTGGGCTCTACGTGTTTGCGTCGCATCAAACGCGGTCTGCGCTTTCAACGAACGGACAAAGAAGCAAAAATTCGGTGAAATACTTTCGCATACAGTACGTCTTTCCTTTTTCTTTTCTCAGTTTGATCAGTTCCATGTAAACAAGTGGGCTGGTGAGCTTACCGATGAAAAGGACAATATAGTTAAAAACATGAACCACAGCGCCGGTTTATCAATAATGAATTTTCTTTCTTTCTTTCTTTCTTTCTTTCTTTCTTTCTTTCTTTCTTTCTTTCTTTCTTTCTTTCTTTCTTTCTTTCTTTCTTTCTTTCTTTGTTACTTTCTTTTTTCTTTCTTTCTTTTTCTTCTCCCATTCTTTCTTCCATTCTTCCTTTTTTTTTCTTTTTTTTCCTTTCGCATTGCGGAATGTTCACTCCTAACTGTTTCCTTCCTCCATGCCGGGAATTGGACATTCATCCACACGCCTAGCAACGCAGCACTTCATTTGCAACATGCAGAAACGACGGCCATGCCTTGATATTTAGACAACAATAAAATGTGTTCTCCGGGGCCTTCTCGGGCCTTCTCGTACGCACAGATAAAAGCATCAAACGCGGCGCCAACAAAGTTTGCATAGCCTATGCGCAGCAAGCGCTTCCGCCGTTGGTTTACTTCCGTATCCGGTTTGCAGGAGCCCACGCCTGGCTAACATACGCAAAGTAGCGGAGTCCGCGTATAAACGGGCTACTGCACCGGCGATACCGAATGTATACAGTATACAGACTGACCAAGGAGACTCCGAAGACAAACATGCGCGCGTCAAGGCCCTAACGTCTCCTTCGATTTCGTTTATTTATTTCGGCGCATGTATCGCGGCAACTCTTTTCACAGACGAGCTGGTCAGCAAGCGCTGCCAGGAAGCGACCACGCAGTTAGACCATTAGATCGTTGAAAAGGAAAGAAGGAAGTTCCGGAGCCTCACTTCCGGTAGCTTAAAGAGACCACTGCCCGTCCATTTCTATACAGCAGCGGTGATGAAGTAGCACATCATCAGTCTCCGAAAGCGGGAAGTACCTGGTTTGATTCCCAGTGCCGCCGTGAGCCTATCGCTTTCACATCGATGCTGTATAGTGCTAGGTGGTGCGAAAATGTGGCGGTCTGTGAGTGCGCAGAAACTATAACGATGAAGCAATTCTAGCACACGCTAACTCGAGGGGTCTCCGCGCTTGCACTATTTTCTCTACAGGTTTTGTCAGCATATACAGCTAGGGATGATACCTACATAAAAAGCGACCCATAAATCCGCTAGATGTTTTATTATCCTTTGAGCTAACGTCACC
The DNA here is from genome assembly GCF_013339695.2 of Rhipicephalus sanguineus. NCBI lineage: Eukaryota > Metazoa > Arthropoda > Arachnida > Ixodida > Ixodidae > Rhipicephalus > Rhipicephalus sanguineus. The sequence continues at coordinate 35,563,319 of NC_051185.1, forward strand.
AAACGCGAAGTTTGAAGCACGCATATCTTAAATGTGGTGATAGAGATATCTAAAGTTACAACAGACGACACTTCGATAGACCACAGCTCGTGACGAACACCGGGGCCGCACAATTCAGCTTCGCTGGTTGAACGTCTGTACGAAGTGCCTGGGCGGTGTTTTTTCTGTTGTTTTTTTTTCATATAGAAGAGAGCGGTACCCAAACATGGCTCTCGGTGATGTGTCATATTCATCTCGAAAAAGTTGGCGCCACCGTCCCGCTGATGCGACCGAAATACGCCGACAGGGAAAAGCTGCTTCCAAGCTGCTCGAATTTATCAGCGCACCAAGGAACGCGAGCACAAAAATGTCTTTGTTACGATTTTAAGATATGAACGCGAAAATTGCCACAGAAGGACACGAAATAACGCCCAGAAAAAAATAGGCAGTACTGCGATGCACTTACTATTGTACTCAGAGCTTGTAGTTGGGCTAGAAACAACACTCAGATAAGGAAATGCTTGCGGACCCGTGTTTCCGATGACACAAAATAGGTAAAAGAAGACATACGATACAAGGAAATCCGGATGCAAGGGAGGCAGAGAAAGGTAACTCGCCTATTGGGTGCTAGGTATGCTTAATGTTCGCCAGGCAGAATGAAAATCTGAGTTAGGACATGATTTCAACATTCTGAATCATAATTATTGCGTCTCGTTGCTCTTATCAAAAGTGCGAGGCCGCGGGTTCAACTCCACGTAGAAGCAATATTAAAGCAATATTGCGGAATAGTCGGTACTACACCGTGAAACCAGTCTTACCTGTCATAACTGATCGATATATATATATATATATATATATATATATATATATATATTAAAGGAGATATCACGTAACTATAATGACATAATCGCCTATGGAATGCGCAACGGGCAGAAATGCAACTTTGTCGCGTGAAAAATTGCTTTCACGACAGCACGTAAGCCACACCCGGTACTGTAGCTTCTGTAGGTGTTAATCAAGGATGAAAAGCCGGAAAGCCAGCTTGAGCTCGCTTAAAAACGAAAGCAACGCTTAATAAGAATCAAAACGAAACAACCGAAATATCACATGCAAAGATCACATGGAATCATCGAAGCTCTCCACATTAGGAAAAGCCATGATGTTTGCATTTCCGCATCCTCTATCTATTTTCACGACTGTGAAATCAACCTACTCAAAAAAAAAATGTTACAAACGGGTGCAACGTTGCGGGTGCGCACACAGCGGAACTACCTGTATCTACTCTCTTCTTTTCAATTAACCCGACAGTTGTTAGTTCAGCGCTTGTCCTGTGTTGTTCTTCTTCTTGTGGTACCGTCTTTTCCCGCTGCATTTATCATGAAGATAAATCAAATTGGCCAGTTTTGCACGCTGTAACCGAATAAAATCGGCAGCACAGCCGTTTGAACGCCAAGGACGGCAGGATATGTGTCCCCTTGCAACAGCGTGTTTAGAGTGAATGCGCAAGCTGTGCAGAACGGTGATTGTATCAATAGGTAGGTGCGTAGATGCAGCGAGTTGCGGTGCGTGCGCGCGCGCGCGCGCGCGTTTGTGTGTGTGTGTGTGTGTGTGTGTGTGTGTGTGTGTGTGTGTGTGTGTGTGTGTGTGTGTGTGTGTGTGTGTGTGTGTGTGTGTGTGTGTGTGTGTGTGTGTGTGTGTGTGTGTGTGTGTGTGTTTGTGTGCGCGCGTGTGTGTGTCTGTATGTATGCGTGTTCGTGTGTTTGTGATAATTACTTCTTCGTCACTGGCCATTCTATACAGGCCGCGACCAGTTCCTGCTGAGTTTTCATTCAGCAGTGAGAAGTTGAGGATCTCGTGTGAACACAGCCTCGAATACATTCATTTAGGCACGGTGTGCTGGTCACCGCATTACTACACCAATCTACCGCGAGTGGCGCATACGAGATATGCAAGCGCGCAAACGGACCCCGCCCCTCCTCCTTTCTCCCCCCTGTAGGGCTTTGCTGCAGAGCACCGGGCTATAGGAACCAACGTCTCGTCCTACGCGTCCTTATGTATATGTTCAGCATACACTCCGAATAACAACTAATTACGGAGTGAGGATTTCTATGCTAAAGCCGTTCGGTCAGGAAACGTGAAATTAGCGATTCCCCGGGTCCGTTTTCTAATCCAGAAGAACGTCTCCTTTTTTTTTTTTTTTTTTGACGAGATTGTTTTCGATTTTCTCGCAAAGACGAAGTTTGCAGCAGTAGTTTCATCTTCGCAGCGGGCCAGGAGCAACACAAAAACCAGGAACTGAGCGGTAAAGAAAGAAGGATTGCGTCACGTTCTTTTAAATGCGAAGCATTTCTTAGCGAATCTCAGGCACTTTGGCCGTTTCTATCTATCTATCTATCTATCTATCTATCTATCTATCTATCTATCTAGCCGCCTACGTCTGGGCGCTCTCCTGGTCGTCTCTATAACTTGCAATATACCAAAATTGGCACAGCAGGGAATCAGTGTATGACGAACACGATTCACTGGTCATGACATGAATAACGCAAAATACCTGTCGCGTACGTCATGAAACCCTTTCTCTCAGTCACGTGTGGCACATACCCATAAACCAGAGTTAATGTTATACGGGTATGTGCCACAGGTGACACAGGCTCTCAACCAACACAGTAATCGCGAACACATACTTTGACACGCAAGGAATCTGATAATCATAATAACTGTTGGGGTTTTATGTCCAAGAACCACGATATCATATGAGAGACGCCGTAGCGAAGAGTTCCGGAAATTATGACCATCAGGTACTCTTTAACGTGTACCGAGATCGCACAGAACACGGGCATCTAGCATTTTGCCTTCATCGAAATGTGACCGCCGCGGCCGGGATCGAACCCGCGACCTTCGGGTCTGCAGCCGAGCACCTTAACCGCTACACCACCGTTGCGGACGCAAGGAAAGTGAGGAAACTGAAGACAGAACAGCCCTGGAAGACGCTCAACTACCATCCATTCGTCCACGTAGCCCGCAACGCGGACTACGTGGATTACGCAAAAACCGGCCTCAATGCTTCCTACAATAAATCTGCTGAGAGAACTAGGCCTCTCATCACTACCGGTGACTTCAACATTGATCTATCAAGACCCAACAACGCTTGGTCCTTATACTGCGTGAAAGACGGATTGTAGGTGGAGAGGGCATCAAAAGACCTCGCTGCCACGTCCACGACAAGAGGCATCATAGATCGTTTGATCGTAGAGGCATCTAGGATTTCCACCAGCTGTGCTATACCTCGCACTTCACTACACTTAGACTCCTCATAGCCGCTATCACGAAAGTATCCGATTAACAAGTCCGGTCCAGCTGGTGGTGCTCACTGATCACGGTGATGGTGACCTTGTTCAATAACTGTCAAGAACCTCTTCCACGCATACACACGGATTCGTGAAACGTGCGTGCGTTCTCCGTCACAACGAACAAGTATAAGCATTAAAACTGTAACTGTGACTATAACGTACGTGCAGTGCGTTTTCGTGCGCCACTCGGCGGTGTATATATCTAGGGAAACTTTCCTGAATGCAGCTTAGTTGCGAGTAACGCCTGTCCTGTGCATCTGTGTTCCTCCTTTGTCCTGTTCGGATTCGCGCTATCCACTATTGAACAATATAAGCACTACATATCATGAAAGTACTAGGAAGCTCTTCTAAACTACATATCAGCTTACCGCGTCTGGCGTTGGTAACACCCATGTTGCTGTTGCCGTTACGCTACTGTAAACAACTGGTTATATAATAGATATGCGACTCTTCAGCATATATAAGTGTGCGTATACAACTTTCATATTTCTGTAACGCGATTCCGTAACGTTTCGCTCAACGTGAAAAATTACGCCACAGTCACCATCCCGCGCATGCTTCGCATAATATCGATGCCCACGGTACGTGGGATCTGCCAATTTTTTTGTTTCTAGTTTTGTTGCTCCTTCGTGCCTTACGACATCTCAGTGTGATGACTCATTGGAAGAACAAAGACTGCAACGCGAACCTCATGGTGAGATAACGAATCGGCGAGCGCTCGGAGAATCAGGGATTAAGGAGAAACGAGATCCGAAGTCCTGAATCTGAGCTGATTGAGTGTTTCGTCTATTAATTCAAAACCCGGACAACACTGTGAAGTGTTGTTTGACCACAGAAAGAAAATAAAGAAGAAAGCCTCGATTTCCTGAAAAAAAAGAACAAAATAACGTCGCTTAGGTAAAGCATCTTCATATAAATCGGAATACGTGAACTGCGTGAGAAACAAAGTAAGCCAATGCTTTGGTAGGTAGGCTACGTTTCGCTGAAATATATTCCACAACGCCTATTTCGGGTAAGGATGTGTTGACAGCGATCGCCAGAGGGTGGCCAGTTTGTAAATCAGCTGTGAACGTGAATGCTCTCTGCGGAAAAAAAATCATTTACTGCAGATTTTTCATAAGAGCAACTGCCGTAGCTCGCGAAGTATCTAATGAAGTAAGGCACACGCGAAATAGTAAGCATGTATTATTAGTGGATAGAACATCGCGTGATAATCTTGTTTCCCTTCCAAGCACTTCCGGTCGAGCACTTACTTAAAGTATTCCGAATATTCAGAAAATCTGTTTTAGAAATAATGTTGGTACGAAATCGATGGTTCTCGTTGAAGGTAAGAGTTATATTGCATACACGTGATATCGGAGCATATGTGTACTTAGAATAAGGACCATTTAACTGCGGTATAACTAATGACAACTAAAGGCGTGGGGCGATCGTTGGTGCTGGCATTACAATGCATACCTTTAGATTCTTTAAGCAAACACTCGGCTACTGCAACTATGAGGTAGGTCGGGTACCCTGCTGATTGTAAACGTGAAGCTTGCTGCCTAAAGCTCTCGTCAAGCATGTGCACACAGGACTTACTGAGGGCATTTTTGAGACACACTTTTACGATGCCCCTTTTAACGAGCTTAGAGTGACTCGAGTTAAACGCCAATAACGACTTATTTGCCCTGGGCTCGTAACGCCAGCAAATTAGATCATCTGCAAGGGTGAGCGATACGTCAAGGAATCTGATGACACCATCTGCAGGCTGCTCAACCGTCACAACCAAGGGACAAAGACAGTTACGTATCAATGATACAAGGTCATTACACTGATCATTGAAATGATTAGTCGTACATTTAAAAAACACAATAAAATCGTCTACGAACCTAAAAACTGTTACACTGCTACTCCTTGCGTCAAGCTGCGTGGACATCTGTCGGTCAATTCTAGCTAAAAACAGATCACTTAAAATGGATGCTAGGCAGGAGCCGATACATACTCCTGCTTTCTGTAGCAAGGGAACTTCCTTCATTTGGATGAAAGTGGAAGTTAGATAAAGTTGGAGCAGCTCCAAGAAAGCACCCACCGAAACACCGGCTTCGCCGGAAAACTTAACGGAGCCAAATTCGTCAATAGATTCTTCGATGGAAAGCAAAAGCTTGTCATGGGGCAGGGAATAGTAGAGGTCTTTTACGTCGACAGAAAAGGTTTTCAGGCCTTCCTTAGCATGAGTGGCTAAAAACTCTAAAACCTGGTTGGAATTTTTGATAAGAAATGGATCCCGGACTTCGAGAAGCCTAAGCTTATCGAGAAGATACACAGCAATCTCCTTCTGCCACGTACCGCCGAACAAATCGATTATCTTGGAGACGCTAGTGTTAGCAATCCCTCAATGTCCCTGAGTGCTAAAAAATTACACTTTCTGCGCATGAATCATTGAATTTGCTTGTCATTGCCTTTGCTCCCTGTTTATCTATCTCGTGAGGTGATTTTCCTTTTTTTGTGTTATCAAATTGTTGTTTTTTATGAAAGAGTGTTCACGTGATCTGTCGTGTGCAAAACTGGTATATGAATCGGCAGGAGAATGAAATAAACCATCGTTGTTAGTAGCGCCAGTGTGTGTACGTGTCTTCCTTCTGCCAGTGTCCTCGCATGCGCTCAACTCATTCAAGAAAAAAAAGAAAAACTTTCGGCGCCGGGAATAGAACCCACGACCCCTCGCTCCGCAGCGCGCGGCGCGAAACGATTCGGCCACAAAGCGTTCTTTTATGGACCAACGGGAAGCTATTTATATACACCATTTGCCGCTGGTGGTACGCAGAGCTCGGAGGCACTTGTTTTCGTTATGAACAGCGAGATTGCGCGAAAAGCCCGCTGTAACGGTCGTCGCGCCGATCGTCGCGATGCGCGCGCCCCCGCGTGCCCCCACGTGCCCCCACCTGCCCCCACGCGCCTATCTCATGATTGGGGGGGGGGAGGGGGTTGTAGGTCTCATGCTTTCACCTCTAGTTTACGTTGAAGTCACAGAGTGCACGAAGGCAGGGGCGTAGCCAAGGGGGGGTGGGGGTGGGGGGTTCAACCCCCCCCGAAATTTTTTAGTTTTGCTGGCGTATATATACACGCACACATACAAACGCACGCACAAACATACATATAGTATAGTTGAACCCCCCCCCCCCCGCCGAAGAAAATTTCTGGCTGCGCCCCTGCACGAAGGTCACTCCGCTCGCTGCAGCCGCCGCGTTTGCTAAAGGAGCGTGCTGCTCAAACACAAAGAAGTAACAACCAAGAGTTGTTAGTTCGCACTCGTCCTGTGTGTGTTCTTTTCGTGCGTCCTTTGTGTTTCCTTTGTGCTTTTCATTCGTCCTTTGCAGCACGCTGAAGTTTCGAGCTGCTTGCCGTTCTTCGCGTGACATTCCAATTCGTTGCTATCGCATTCATTATTTCGCCGTTGCGGTGAAACAATGCACAATAAACGCTCAACTGCCTCTGTGAAGACACGTGTCACTTTCGTGTTATATCGATTCCTACGATCGAGCGATCAGCCATGCTTTTTTTGCTGCGATTGTCAGCTTGATTCCCACGTAGGGCTTCGCCTTAAAGAAAAGTATTACTGAGCCCAACGAAATATAGGATACGCGGATCAAAAGCGTGCGTTACGCCATTGTAAATAACGCCGCGGAGTTTAAGAAGGCAAAATTAAGCATGCATTCAGAGGACATGACTCTACGTAGCCTACACTAACTGCTGGTGTATATAGTTCCCAAAGGCTACAACAACTGACAGCATGTACTTTATACTACATCTAACTGCGTTAGGTTTTCGTTAGCTTTTACAGCGAAAGCTGTTATGAGATCATTTCACCGGCCGTTTATGGCGCCGTAGTTGTCCGCCGCCGCCGCCGCCGCCGGTGTCCGTAACCAGTATCGCTCGAAATAAGAAAAAAAAAACGAAATAAGAAAAAAAATCCAGGATGGAACGAGGTTCGAACCTGGGCCCTCTGCGTGGGAGCCCAGTATTCAACCTCTGAGCCATGCCGGTGCTAGAAACAGCCTTGCAAAAAGGTCCTATACAGGCTTCATTTCGGGAAGGAACCACATTAGCATATGCAACATAGCGTGGTAGAAGAGTAAAATAAGCACCAAGCGTCGCACAAGGCGAATTCTGTAACCAGGCGTCACACAATGCGAATTGCGCAACGAGTAGGTTGTTGAATGCTTCCAACCCATTACAAAGCGCTCTGCCATAATTCTTCATCGTCATCAGGCACAGCATCGACGAAGTGCGCATAATGCCTTATATGCGTTTAGCAGGTATCAACGCTCTCCGTAGAATGACGAAAAATGGCACAGTGCCTGCTGCCCTACTTCTCAAAAATTGCAATGATTTAGTGCGTAGTGGGTTCCTCGCAAGTGCACTTGAATTAGTTGCCAAGGAAGCCCATAAGCGCATGATCCATTTCCTGGGGGTCTCAGTAAAATTACAATGATTTATAGCGTAGTGGGTTCCACGCAAGTGCACTTGTATTGGTTGCCAAGGAAGCCCATAAGCGCATGATCCATTTCTTCGGGGTCTCAGTAAAGTTCTTCGCCTCCCCCCCCCCCCCCGCCGTCTCTCTCCCACGTCAACGTATGTTATACAGCATGAAGGGAGAGGGATATAGCGACCGGGCGTCACCCAGTGCAAATTGCAAGACTGGTGGGCCGTTTAAAGACTCCTACCCATTACAAAGGGCTGGGCCATAATTCTTCATCGTCATCAGTCGTCGCGTCAACAAAGTGCACATAATGCCTTACAGATGTGTAGCTGGTGCCTCGCTTCTCCGCAGAATGACGAATAATGGCTTAGTAGGTGCTTCCCAACTTCACAAAAATTGTGATTTATGGCGTAGTGGGTACCTGTCTAGTGTACTTGTATTGCAGCCCCAAGAGAGCTTAACGGGCTCTAGAAACGCCGCTCTTCCAGCTTTCGCTGTGACTGTGCTGCGGTTTCAGCGCAGGCCTGGCGTTTTTTCTTTCACTCCTTTTAACCTCTAACGGCCGGAGATAACATATTTAGGAAATTTAACCACGAGTGTGTTGTTCCACTTACCGGGAAACCGTTTTGTAATCATCAGAAAAAATAAAGTGCTAAGAGGTTTATTGGCAAAGAATATGGCAAGAACAAGCAGCGGTCACCAGCGTTCGGCCAAGCGCAGCAACCACGAGCTCATGCCGATGGTGATGCCGCTCAAGCGCAAAGCAATGCCGCTGAGGCCACTCTTCTTTACAATTGCCCTCCGCAGAAAAAGGCGCCATCCTGGCGGCTTAGGGTGAGGACACAACGATTGGGTCGTAGTACGGCTTAATACGAGAGACGTGGACCAGTTCGCGGCCCCGATAGCGTAGATCTGTCGATGGTGTGATGGGCTCCACGAGGTAATTGACGGAGGACGTTTGCTCTACAACGCGGTATGGTCCGAGGTATTTGGCAACGAGTTTTGCGGAGCGGCCGGGTGCGGTAGCGGGTACCCGAAGCCATACCAAAGAGCCAGGGGGAAAAGTTGGTGCCGAACGGTCTCCAGGTTGACGGGATTGCTTCTGCCACTGGTCCTCGGTAGAAAAGGAGCGGGCAAGCTGGCGGCATTCTTCAGCATGTCGGGCAGCTTCGGACAGGGGGGTACTTTCGGACTCGTCAGGTTTATATGGAAGAATGGTGTCAATTGTATTGGACGGTTCTCGTCCGTATAGAAGAAAGTACGGAGAAAATCCAGTAGTAGCTTGTGCCGCAGTATTGTAAGCGTAGGTGACGAAAGGGAGAACTTGGTCCCAATTTGAATGATCAGAGGCGACGTACATTGATAGCATATCGCCAAGAGTACGGTTGAAGCGCTCTGTCATGCCGTTCGTTTGCGGATGATACGCTGTACTTGTGCGGTGCACGATTCGGCATTCGTCAAGTAGTGCCTTCAAAGCGTCGGCAAGGAAGGCACGCCCTCTATCGCTTAGGAGCTCGCGAGGGGCGCCATGTCGCAGAACGAAATGTCGCAACAGAAACGTGGCAACGTCACGGGCTGTGGCAGTCGGCAGTGCGGCTGTTTCGGCATAGCGCGTCAGATGATCTACCGCAACGATAATCCAGCGGTTACCTGCTAGAGTTGATGGCAGAGGTCCGTATATGTCAATGCCAACACGGTCAAAGGGTCGACTAGGGCAGGGAAGAGGTTGTGCCGGATAGACTTGTCCGGCAGGTAACTTTCGTCGTTGGCACTGAGCACACGAGCGAATGAACTTCCGTACGTAGTTATACATGCCGCGCCAATAAAATCGGAGTCGAAGCCTAGCGTATGTCTTGAAGAGGCCTGCATGCGCGCACTATGGGTCCGCGTGGAAAGCATCGCATATAACAGCACGGAGGTGGCGGGGTATCACAAGAAGCCACTTGCGACCGTCGGAAAGGTGGTTGCGTCGATAAAGAAGGTCATCCCGAATGCAAAAGTTGGTAGCCTGGCGACGGAGAGCACGACATGGCGAAGAGGTGACGGGATCAGAAAGGATGCCAATGAGGGCACTGATCCAGGGATCCTTCCGTTGCTCCGCCGTCATGTTGCGTAGGGCGGGAAATACAAGTGCAGGCTCAAGGACAGATAGGCAAGCACCGTCATCCGATACCGGTGAGCGGGAAAGGGCGTCAGCGTCCGTGTGCTTGCGACCGGATCTGTAAATAACGCGGATGTCGTACTCCTGAAGCGATACGACGTGTCCAAGAATGGTGAGCTGTCGGGCGCCGAAACGACATTTTTTTAGGTTGAGCTGAAGTCCTGCGTCAGTGAGGCACGTGAGAACGCGCTCGAGACGACTTAGATGGGTGTTGAAATCGGCGGAAAAGACAACTATGTCGTCGAGGTAGCATAAACAGGTGTTCCACTTGAGGCCTCGTAAAATAGTGTCCATCATCCTCTCAAAAGTGGCTGGGGCATTGCATAGGCCAAAAGGCATGACAGTAAATTCGTATAATCCGTCAGGTGTGACAAATGCTGTTTTCGCGCGATCAGATGCTTCCATGGGAACTTGCCAGTACCCAGATCGCAAATCCAGCGAAGAAAAGTATTCCGCTCCCTGCAGACAGTCGAGGGCATCGTCGATTCGCGGTAAGGGATAAACGTCCTTCCGGGTTATCTTGTTTAAACGTCGGTAGTCGACACAGAAGCGAATGGAACCATCCTTCTTCTTAACAAGAACGACCGGTGACGCCCAAGGACTGTTGGAAGGTTGCACAATACCTCGCTGGAGCATGTCAGCAACCTGATCGTCAATAACACGGCGCTCCGACGCCGAGACTCGATAGGGACGTTGCCGTAGAGGCGCATGGCCTCCTGTGTCAATCGTGTGAGAAATGGTCGATGTGCGACCGAGACCAGAAGCATGGCTGTCAAAAGAAGCGCGAAACTTCTGCAGTAGGGTGATCAGCTGGCTTCGTTCTGAAGAAGACGTTGCGGCATCGATGGAGCGATGGAAAGCGTCAAGGAGTGGCTGATCAACAGCAGGGTCAGAAGTTAGTGCGCTGATGTCCGTAGAAACTGAAGTAGCCGGAGCGTGAAAAATATAAACGGTGCCGGTCGGCTGTACGCGACCAAGGCATTCACCATGGAACAAATGTAAGGGCCACGCCAGTGTGTTGTGAACGAGCGTCTTCGTGTCGCCACTGTGGAGAGTAAGGAGAGCGACGGGCAGTGGAGAATACTTGCGGTGAATGAAGAGGTCAGAGGGCGTAAAGAGAACATCGCCATCTGAAATAGCGGCGCACGACACAGGCACAAGCATGGAAGAACTCGGGGGAACGGTGGTGTCGTCGGATACGCACAGTTTATAACACGGAAGGGGGGTTTCGACAGCATCAACGTCTGGAAGTGCAGAAAGCTCGAGTTCGGCGCGACAGCAGTCAATGACGGCGTTATTATTCGCAAGGAAGTCCCAGCCTAATATAACGTCATGGGAACACGAGTGCAGCACAACAAATTCCACGGTATACACAAGTCCTTGGATGACGACTCGTGAGGTGCAGGCCGCGAGAGGTGTTATGCTTTGCGCGTTCGCCGTTCGAAGTGACAGGTCGGATAATGGCGTCAGAACTTTTCGGAGTTGGCGGCACAGCTGGGCGGAAATTACGGATACAGCGGCGCCTGTGTCGACAAGTGCCATGACGACGGTACCATCGACAGACACTTCAATTACGTTGGCTGGAGAGGGGCGAGGACTTGTGCATGGCGACGGGGACGCAGTTCGTGCCTCGGGAACTGCGGCCATCAGTTTTCCTGCTCGGTGGGTCCGGTGCGTCGACGCATCGGAGAAAGCGAGCGACGACGTGGAGATGGAGATGGTGAGCGGCGGGTTGGTGCGAAGGAGCGATCAGGGTCAGGGCCAAATGAAGAGGACGGATTGCTGGAAGGCGCAGAGGAAAACTGAGGAGCGAAAGACGGCATTCGTCGAATGTTTGGAGGAGAAGCTGTGCGACGACGGCAATAACGCGCCACGTGGCCAACACCACCACAAGCGAAACAGATGGGACGGTCATCGTAGGTCCGCCATGGGTTGGAGTAGGCTCCTAGCTGCGGCCGGGGGGTCGGAAAAGGCGGCCGGTGTGGCATCGGCATAGGGGGCGGTGAAAAGGTCGGTGGTGGATACATAGGTGGTGGCTGGAGTGTCTGGTGAAGAGGTCGGGCAACGGCTTCTGCATACGTGAGTGGTGCAGTGACTGGCGGCGGTTCATGGGCTGGCGGAATAGCTTGCGCGACCTGGTCTTGGATGAAGTCGCGGAGCGTAGGTGCCGAGCTGCGTGGTTGGTCTGGGACGCAAGACATCAAAGAGAGTTGACGAGCGACCTCGGCGCGTATGAACTCCTGAATCTTCGACAGAAGAGGAGCGTGGTCGTCTCCGATGCCAAGACTGGCGAGAGAGTCGTCAGGCACCGAAGGACGTCTGGTGTGAAGACGTTGCCGTCGTAACTCGTCGTAACTCTGGCATAATTCTGTCAGTTCGACGACAGAGCGGGGACTCTTCGACAGTAACATTTGGAAAGCGTCGTCCTCAATGCCCTTCATAATATGTTTGATTTTTTCCTCTTCGGACATCGACGCGTTCACCCGCTTGCAAAGGTCAAGGATGTCCTCGATGTAGCTGGTGAAGTTCTCACCAAGCTGTTGGGATCGAGTGCGCAAGCGTTGTTCTGCGCGGAGTTTTCGTACCTCGGGCCGACCGAAAACCTGGGTAAGGCTGGTCTTGAAAACCGACCACGTAGGAAGGTCAGCTTCGTGGTTTATGAACCACAGTTTGGCCACGTCCGACAGATAAAAAGAAACGTAGCTCAACTTGGAGTCATCGTCCCACTTGTTGTGAACACTCACGCGCTCGTATGTGGAGATCCAATCGTCCACGTCCTTGTCGTCAGTGCCCGAGAAGATGGGGGGATCTCGCAGACGCAAGGAACCGGCGCAAAGTAGAGTGGGCGGTGCCGTTGGAGGACTTGGATGAGTGGCACTTGCGTCGTTGGGCATGATGGGGGGTAGGGTACGATTCCGAAGTTCCAGGGCGATCGAAACCGAGCAGCCTCCACCACTTGCTAAGAGGTTTATTGGCAAAGAATATGGCAAGAACAAGCAGCGGTCACCAGCGTTCGGCCAAGCGCAGCAACCACGAGCTCATGCCGATGGTGATGCCGCTCAAGCGCAGAGCAATGCCGCTGAGGCCACTCTTCTTCTTTACAAAAGTTAAGGCAAAGAAGAAGCGAAAGTATTGCGGTGAGTTTTGGCCCTTGTTTGTCCACGCCTCTAGTTTAACGACACCCTTCTCCATCAGGCCCAGACAAACACCGCATTAAGAGAATCGGAAAACAAAAAAAAAAGTACAAGAAGTAACACCATTAACAGTGATATGGAGGAAACTCAAACCACAGCTTGTTTTGCAGCGCGTTACACTAGGGGCAAAGAAAACACGGCACACTGACGCAGTGTCAACACATGCGGAGTAATGGAAAATAAACAAGCATTCCTAATACGATACTCACTGTGAAAGTGAATACAAGAACTGAGAACAAAACGTGATTAAGGCAAAAAACAAATATTTCGGGGAAGGAAGTGCGTCGAAAGTAGTTCTTGTGATACGAAGTAGACAAAGTTCCTTTCGAATTGCGTGTGGTAACCAGAACTTTACCTTAATGCCCGCGTTTCGAGAAGATGAAGCTTGTCCTAAAAAGACAGCATGAACAGAAAATGAACTGCGCCAGTAGATGTGTGCTTAGGAAAAATAATCGCTTGAGCAAACAAGACATGTCTGAACATTCGAGTAGCTGGTTAGAGTCGTGTTTTGTGCGGCTAAGGCAACACCATGTTTCAGTTTTCTACTTGCCCCCCTGTGCGCCATGGTGGAACAGTAGCTGCGGTGCTCCGTCGGTTGCAGACCCGCAGGTCGTGGGATCGATCCCGGCCGCGGGGCTCGCACTTCGATGGAGGCGAAGGTGCAAGAAGCCTCCATGTTCTGTGGGATGTCAGTGCACATTAAAGAACACTATGCAGTTAAGATTATGCGGAGCCTTGCACTATGGGATGTCAATGCACATTAAAGAACACTATGCAGTTAAGATTATGCGGAGCCTTTCACAACGGAGTGTCAGTGCACATTAAAGAACACTATGCAGTTAAAATTATGCGGAGCCTTTCACTACGGGATATCAGTGTACATTAAAGAACACTATGCATTTAAGATTATGCGGAGCCTTTCACTACGGGATATCAGTGCACTTTAAAGAACACCATGCAGTTATGAGTATTCGGACCATTTCACTACGGGATCTCAGTGCACATTAAAGAACACTGTGCAGTTAAGATTATGTGGAGCCTTGCACTATGGGATGTCAGTGCACATTAAAGAACACTATGGAGTTAAGATTATGCGGAGCCTTTCACTACGGTGTGTCAGTGCACATTAAAGAACGCTATGCAGTTAAGATTATGCGGAGCCTTTCGACACGGTGTGTCAGTGCACATTAAAGAACACTGTGCAGTTAAGAATATGTGGAGCCTTGCACTATGGGATGTCAGTGCACATTAAAGAACACCATGCAGTTATGAGTATTCGGACCCTTTCACTACGGGATGTCAGTGCACATTAAAGAACACTGTGCAGTTAAGATTATGTGGAGCCTTGCACTATGGGATGTCAATGCACATTAAAGAACACTATGCAGTTAAGATTATGCGGAGCCTTTCACTATGGTGTGTCAGTGCACATTAAAGAACACTATGCAGTTAAGATTATGCGGAGCCTTTCACTACGGGATATCAGTGTACATTAAAGAACACTATGCATTTAAGATTATGCGGAGCCTTTCACTACGGGATATCAGTGCACTTTAAAGAACACCATGCAGTTATGAGTATTCGGACCCTTTCACTATGGGATGTCAGTGCACATTAAAGAACACTATGCAGTTAAGATTATGCGGAGCCTTTCACTACGGTGTGTCAGTGCACATTAAAGAACACTATGCAGTTAAGATTATGCGGAGCCTTTCACTACGGGATATCAGTGTACATTAAAGAACGCTATGCATTTAAGATTATGCGGAGCCTTTCACTACGGGATATCAGTGCACTTTAAAGAACACCATGCAGTTATGAGTATTCGGACCCTTTCACTACGGGATGTCAGTGCAAATTAAAGAACACTGTGCAGTTAAGATTATGTGGAGCCTTTCACTACGGGATGTCAGTGCACAATAAAGAACACCATGCAGTTATGAGTATTCGGACCCTTTCACTACGGGATGTCTCGTGATCGTACCTTGGATTAGGCACGCGAAACCCCGGATATTATTATTTAATACAGGAATGTGAACAAGCGAATTAGCTTAACTAGAAGCTAAAGCGAATATGTACGTAGGCAGCCTCAAAAACAGCCGTTCTCTATCTATGTGTCAAAATGGTTCGCTATACGGTGCTGTAAAATAATTTGGGACTGTTCTGAAATGGCTTTTTACACAAAAAACCCAATAGTGTTTTAGCGCCAATCATATTCAAACGAAACAAAATTCTAGAGAGTTTCGAGAAATTAGCTTTTTAGGTAAATAGCGACTATTTAATTCGTACTTAAACTTTCAAATATCCACATGCCATTCATTTAAGAAGTATTGAAGAATATTGGCGGACTTCACATTCAATATTTCTCGTAGATTAATATAACGTGATTAAATGCAATGGGCAAATCTAAAATATTTTTTTTATTATCTCCAGGTGTTTGTTCTATTCTTTTGACATTCAAATATAAGAACATTTCTGATAAAAGAAAAGTACGAAGTACGCTCCGTCCTGCGCACATTCACACGATAGGTGTATTAAAGCTCACTTAAACTTCAATTGGCAGATAGAGAAAAGAGTACAAGCGAAAAAGTTACTCGTGATGAATAAGTGCAATATAAGTAATTCGCCTCTCTTTACAGTTCCTTTACTGTTTCCTGTAATTAAAGAAATCCATTAAGTAATCGCATTTGTAAATCTTCAGCGGCTAAGTGGCCTTTCATTCGAAAAACTAATTTAGCTGTCACAGCGCAGTGGGAAGCTTAATAAAGAACTTGGAGATATAATTTTAAGGTCTAGACCCCATAAAAAATTTCGCCGATCGTAACTTTGCAATCAGACTGATTCATTACGCTATTTAAGGAAAACCTTGATTGGCAAGTTCACACACTAACACGCATACGAAACAGAAAATGCCCACGGTCCCTTATAGATTCGCCTAAGACGACTCGAAGGCAAAAGCCATCTTCTTTTTCCTCTATGTCGATTGCATGTACCGTCAGTGACTTCACTACGCACAAGGCAGTGAAGGCACTTTTCTGCTTTTTGAGGACATGATTTCTTGTTGCGCTTCGGATTACAAGAAGGGGACGAGACAGGGACTACAGGAAAGGTGGTGCGCTAACTCACAACTAGTTTATTCACATCTTGCGAAGTGTCAAATATAGGTTAACAATCACAGGGGATGGATGAGGTGAAGGGCAGGACGTAGTGAAATGAATAGAAGAAAAGGAAGATAATGCAAGTGCATAGCGTAAACCTTCGTAAGCATAGACAAATTTTTGGCAGATCAGTGTACGTCATTCTCTACAAATTTTATTTCTGCCTGCGTTAAATATAACGAGGGTGCGCTGATGCATTCCTCTTTCGCAGCTATGATGAAAAATGCTTCTTTTATCTCCCTGGTATCCTTGTTACCACCACGTGCTAGCAACGGGGTGTCTTGTAAATGCGGCGTGCATGAACATCGTTTACAATGTGCCGCGAGGTGACCTGCTCTTTGCAATTGTTGGCAAGTGTATCTGTGTTCCACCAGACGTTCAATAATGTAGCTTCCTGTCTGCCCTATGTATCTTTAACGCAGGTTAGGGGAGCATCATAGCTGCAAAAGAGGAATGCATCAGCACACCCTGGTTACATTTAACGCAGGCAGAAATAAAATTACTAGAAAATGACGTACACTGATCTGCCGAAAATTTGTCTGTGCTTACGAAGGCATATGCTATGTTCTTGCATTGTCTTTATTTTGTTCTAGTCATTTTGCTATATCCTGCCCTCCGCCTTATCCGTCCCATCTTATTTTAAACCTATAATTGACATATTTAGACTGGATGGCCCAATCAGCCGTGCTATATTTGACACTTCGCAAGATGTGAATAAACTAGTTGTGAGTGTGCACAACACTTGTCCTGTAGTCCCTGTCTCATCCTCGTTTCGTAATCGCAAGAAGAAATCATGAACCACCGCCAACTAGCCCAATTCAACGCTCGGCTTTTTTAGGACAACGGGCCAGCATGAACTCCTTTGAGTATTGTAGTGCGGTCCACACGTACGCGTCAGCGTATTTGTTAAGACTAACGCCTTAGGTTGACGGTCGTCCTAGGTTAATGGACCGTCGCCGGCGTCCCGCAGCTTCGGGAACAGTGATGCAGAAAATCACCATCACATGATGACGTCACCATATGACGTCACGATGATATCACAGATCGCCAATCTTTGTGTCCTCGTTATGACGTCACGTGGCGTGATGTGACGCGACGTAATTTGCGACGTCGCCTGACGTAACGTCACATGACCTCATCACGTGACATAGTAGCTTGGTCACAGGTGGTGCGATCACGGAGGCAGTGCAAAACCATGTGAGGTGGCTCCAATCTTGGAGTCAGTGGAGAACCACGTTAGATGCAGAAAGCTTTCGAAGGGTGGTGGGCAGGATCAATATATCACGTATGGGGGAAAGGCTTATTCTTGATGAATCGGCGAAATATAAATGATTCGCCTCTCTTCACAGTTCATTTCCTTAATCTCTTTTAATTAAGAAAAGGCACTCAGAAATAGCACTGATGTAGCTTCAGCGGCAGTTTGGCCTTTCATTCGCAAAACTAATCTATCTGTCACGGCCCAGTGCCATGTTAAACAAAGGACTTTGACGTGATTGCAAATCTGGACTTTACAAAACTTTCGCGAATCGTGTAACTTTGCAGTCAGACTTATTAATTAGACTATTTAGGGAAAGTTTTGATTGGGAAGTGCTCTCTCTCTCTCTCTCTCACACACGCACAATACTGAATAAATAATTCACCTGAGTTATTTTTGTGAATTGTGTTTATAAAAGAAGCTTGATGAACAAAATACTGTACAGATATCTTCCCATGAAAAGTATGACTCGTAACAAGTGCAAAGGGTGGCAACTTCTCATTTAATTGTTACGAGTGATACCTTGGCGTCGAATTGCAGCTAACTCTTTTCGAACATTTATGTGCAATATGGCTACGAAATTACAATGTATCGTGAATCCAATTACAATGTAATTGGAATCCAATCCAATTACAATGTAATTGAATAACAATTAGTCCCTACAAAACGTGTAGTTATGGTTATAACGACTCTTTAGAATATTAGAAAAGTTTATATATGTACCTTGCTAAGCACGACATCCAAATGTGCGCTATTTACAAACCCTCAGTGCAATATCAGGCGCAGCCATCCTGTTATTACCTCACAATTCTCCCGTCTCTCGCGCGCGCACTTATGGAGGCCAATTCTGAACGCGTCGCTTGGAATCTAGCCTTAACAACCTGCCTGCATCAAGATTTAACAAAATGCAACCACTAACTAGCGGATTCTCCGCGATTAAAAAGAAGGAAAAAAAGTGAACAAATCAAGGCGAAACCAAAAGAAAAAACGAAAAAGCGAGGCGCTTCCTAGTGTTATCTCGTTCAAATGCGCGTCTTTCTCGAAGAGCGCGAGAACAAGCGAGATAGTTTCTCGCACTCGAACTTCCAGGAATCGTGTAATTCACTTGCACGCCTCCTCTCCGTTCTACTCATCTCTCTACATGTTATATGACACCATATAGAGAGATAGCACAAGATGTCTCCCATTCCCTTCTTTTTGATATTACCACCCAAATTGCGATGTGGAGCGGTGTATGAACTCTAGAGGGAAATTCTAGAGGCCCGTATGATGAGCGATGTCAGGGCACGTTAAACAACGAAGTTTCTGGAGCCATTCACTACGGCGTGCCCCAGAATCATACCGGGGTTTTCGGACGCAAATCCCCAGAAGTCATTATTAAGCTTGTCTGTCTACGACTGTAGAAGCTGGAGCGCCAGCCGTTGGCGTGTCATCTTTCTCGCTCACCGAGGCGCAGAAGCGACGAGGCTTAGCTCAATGGCAGTGTTTTTTTGGTCATGACAGATTCATAACAGGCGGTAGAAATAGGGGCGGCCCAAAGTGGCGAGTTGGGACTCCATGTGCGAGCTTGGGAACCGCACAGAAAAGCAAGAGAAAGAAAAAGAAAGGAAAGCGAAAAGAAAACCACATTTCCCTCGAATCAGAAGATAAGAATGTCTGATTAAATGCCATAGCTGTCACAATGGATGATGCAAGCGACAGCTGCGAACGCGATAAGCCTGAGCGCGCGCCTGTGAAAGCGATTGCGGCGCATGGGCGAGGCTTTGCGTTCACACACACACACACACACACACACACACACACACACACACACACACACACACACACACACACACACACACACACACACACACACACACACACACACACACACACACACACACACACACACACACACACACACACACACACACACACACACACAGACCTATCAAACAACTTATAATAGCCATCGGCTTACCTTTGACTGAAGCGACGTTGTACACACACACACACACACACACACACACACACACACACACACACACACACACACACACACACACACACACACACACACACACACACACACACACACACACACCTATCAAACAACTTATAATCGCCATCGGCTTACCTTTGACTAAAGCGACGTGGTACAGAATCACGAGTGGCCGCGTAATTCTAGAGTTTAAACACGCAGCGCGGTAGGTAAGTCATTTCTACAGCGGTGGTAAAAAATTCCAGGCAAACATGGCCACAACAGGCACATACGCAGTCTATAAGTTCACCTTTCCAATGTTGTCCCTCGAACAACATACTTCGCGCATCAGCCACCGGCAATGCGGCAAGCGCAGGCTGGTGAAAGGAAATAGGCTTTGGAATTCGTGGCATTCCAGTCTTTCTGGGTGCGTTGCTAATCGCCAGAATGACGTCACGTGTGCGGCTCAGTCGCAAGGAGCCATCAATCCTGCAACGCTTGCGTTGCATAGTGCTCACGTATGATCGTGTCATGCCGACGTGCGATCACATGATGGGTGAAATTGATTTGCTGGATGCTAAACCATGTTTCAAAGCCGGAACAAGAAAAAAAAAACATCGACACAGCGTAGAGAACGAAGACAGGAAACCGACGATAAGGCAATTTCAGTACTTCGGGGCCACGTGGCAATATGAGTTGCATAACGGCGTTATCGCTAATGAAGCTCGTAGCCGTACACGCTCCATGTTAAAAACTAAGCGACGTCGTTAAGTAGTCAACAGTTAAGCTAAGCATCTGATTATCCTCTTTCTTCCACTTAGTATTCGTGGCATTCTTCGAATGAAAGCCCCGGAGCAAGATAAAACAAGTTATCCTTCAAAATTATATGACATAAGAAAAAAGCACCAGAGTGCTCGAAACGGAGCGACGCAAATCAGGAGGAGCATGCGTCGATCAAGCCGAGGTTTCCCGCCGTGGATCCCGCAAGAACCTCTCGTGAGAACGTGTGGGGGGAAAAGCGATTCCGCTAGCACGCGTACATTAATTCGAGAACCGGAAACGGTGTGAGTGGCGGGAGCTAAAATGTGCGACATGTAAAAGGCAGGCTGTAGTCATCGCGAAAGTGTTTATATAACTGTATGTCTGGAATGGGCAGAAGAAGGGTGAGGGGGAGTGGAAGGGGAGAGAAAGGAGGAAACATCTGCTGCAATAAAAACGAATGAACGAAACTAAAAGACGACCGCTCGTCGCCATCACCATTACATGCTCGTTGTCTCGAGACAGAGCGACTCGCGAATCTGTCTCTAATAAAACGAAAGCAGCGTGTTCTGTCTGCGCATCACGCGCAACTCGACAATAAAGAAGAAGATGCGTAAGAAGGAGTGATTGAGACGACGATCTCATGAGAAGACAGGCGCCATGAGTTTCTTGGTAGTTGTCAGACAGGAAAGAACTGTACGTGAGAGCAAACGTCGCGAACAATGGGACAGCGAGCCTCGCCGAGAGCCTCGTAGCCGTCGTTTGGAAAGATGGGCGTA
This sequence comes from Rhipicephalus sanguineus, assembly GCF_013339695.2. NCBI lineage: Eukaryota > Metazoa > Arthropoda > Arachnida > Ixodida > Ixodidae > Rhipicephalus > Rhipicephalus sanguineus. The sequence continues at coordinate 35,584,376 of NC_051185.1, forward strand.
TTACGACAGCAGGTAAAGAAGCGTCGCTATTTGCGGTTGTCTAAACGATGCGAAGTAGTCGGAACGATACCTAGTACTCTACGTATTAAACGCAGTATTTAGCTCCCGCTATTTCACAGCTGTAATAATATTATTATTATTAATAAGGTAATAATATTAATAATAATAATCAATGAATCAATCATTTATTTGACACAGCCTAATCAAGCCAAAAAGCCCATAGGGGTCATTGTTTGTAGCTTTTAACTAGCAATACTACTACTACTACTACTACTACTACTACTACTACTACTACTACTACTACTACTACTACTACTACTAATCAATCAATCAATCAATCAATCAATCATTTATTTAACGTGCCCAGGAACAACCGTAAGGTCTTTGTGCAGGCGCACGCAAAAAAAAACAATAAAATAAACTATACAATACAGACAGTCTTCAGAAATAAAAAGAGCAAATACACGTAGACAAAGAGAAATGAACACAAAAGGGGAGGAGTAAAATAAGACAACACGAGAAATATTGAAGGGGAATGAAAAATTAGATTGCATATATACAACTATGCGGAAAGACGGAGAAGGGAAGACTTTGTACATTGTGCCATACTATGTCAAAACAGTGCAAAGCTCGGATAAAAACAATGATTGTGGACTATGAAAAATGTCAAGATCGAGAAAATTAACATTATAGAGACTTTGTATTCTGTGAACGGTAGAGTGTTGGAAGAAGCAGGCGGGTACATGAAACGGTCTGTTCTCTCTGGTTAACTTACGCGGAATTCGAAAATTAACACAATTGAGAAGTACAGGGCAGGATATGATACCGTGGACTAGCTTGTAAAGAAACAAGAGATCAGAACGATTTCGTCGGCAGTGAAGTGATGGCAATGATAATAATTCAGCAGTATTTGAACGAGATTTTTTAGCAAAGCGATGGTTATATATGCTAAGGAATTTTTTCTGGACTCGTTCAATGGTGTTACCGCTGGATTGAGCAATGCCATTCCATATCACGGACGCATACTCCAGTTGAGGAAGACATAGCGCGGTGTACAATTTTCGGAAGGGCATAGGAGAACGGAATTCTCTAGACAATCTGCAAACACAGCCTAGGGTGCGAAGACCCCGCAAAGCAACACGCTTAGCGTGAGCAGAAAAGTTTAACGTGCTATCAACAACAACACCAAGATCACTGATCTCATAACCTTGCACAAGGACACAGAATTGACAGAGTATTGAAATGACACGCTAGATGTTTTGCGAGTGATAGACATGAATTTTGTCTTCGAGGCATTCAGAGAAAGGTTATTAGCGTTGCACCATTCGGAAAAAGAGCGCAAATCTGACTGCAGCAAGCGACAGTCGTTAACTGAATGAATTTCCTTAAAATCTTGATGTCATCGGCATACAAGAGGAAAGAAGAATTATGAATGGCAAAAGAAACATCATTAACGTAAATTAAAAATAGGAGTGGGCCTAATACTGACCCTTGAGGGACCCCACTAGTCACTTTATACAAAGAAGACGTTTGGCCATTTACCGCTACATAACAATATCTATTGAGCAGATAGCTCTGCAGGAGATTCACAACCGACAAGTCAACATCAAATTGCGCAAGTTTAACCATAAGCAGTGTGTGGCTGACTACGTCAAAAGCCTTGCTCAGGTCACAGTAGAGTACGTCAACCTGTCCTCTCTGAGAAATAGGTGTGGAGATCTGCGTCATGAAACTAGCAAGATTTGTGGTAGTTGAGCGGCCAGCGAGAAAACCATGTTGATTAGGAATCAATGAGCTTTTAACACTAAAAGACAATATTTTGTGAAGAGTCAGCTCGAAGATCTTTGATGTGGCACATAGTAGAGAAATCGGGCGATAATTAGAAACATCTGTTTTAGAGCCCGACTTAAATACTGGGAAAACACGGGCAGTTTTCCACATGCTAGGAAATGTGGGAAGTGTCCAGGCAGTTATTAAATATCGTAGTCAGTACTGGGACAAATATACTACTATAAGCTTTTAGTATGGCGGAGGGGATGCCATCTGGGCCACATGATAAGGATGGTTTTTAAGCACTTAATGCATTCGCAGATAAGATTTTCATCCAGCGACAAGCACTGGGTGAGCGAACTGCCTTAGGCTGTCTGATATCAGTGCTAGAGTCTGAGGCCTTATAAACGGATGAGAAATGTGCGGCAAAACAGTCAGCGACGGCATGCACTTCTACCCCATTTGAGTCTAGTAGTCTGAAAGACTCTCCGCTTTTGCTGGACCGTTTACGTACATACTTCCAAAACTCAGCTGGCCTGTCAGAAGCGCTTTTTTCTAAGAATTCAATATACGAACTATGATCCGTTATATAGGCGTTTAGCGAGAGTTCGAAAAAAGCTGAACTCTTCCTTCCACTCGCTCGATAGAGAACATTTAGATTTCCTGTGTGCGCGATCTTTATGCTTCAGTGCACTGATAAGTTCAGATGAGAACCAGTGGGGTATTTACGTTGTTTATGTGTGTATTGGGGAATAAAATTACGCATGCTGCTCAGTACAAGCTCCGCAAACTGATCAACCTGGTCATCAACATTCGGTTTGTCAGTAACCTGTGACCAGTCAACGGTGGACAAGTGATGATAGAGCCCGTGTAATCACCTCGCCTGAACGCAAATCTTGGAGATTTGTTTACGTAACTGCTGTAGCTCGTTGTTTCGGCTGATGCAGATAATCTTACGTTAAGTGGTGGGTGGAATTTGTCCGGACGTACAAGAGAGACGTTGGAGCGGGAAACTTCAAGGGGTTGATCGTTTGACACACACAGGTCTAAGACGTTGCCACTGGAATTGACGACTGAATTATGTTGCACTAGGGAATTAAACGCCAGAAAGTCCAAGAGCAGGCTGCACTTTTTCTCTGTGAAATGATTGTAATGAGAAAAGGTAAGCGTGCTCCAGTCAATTCCAGGTGCATTGAAATCCCCAAGAACAATAATTCTGTGCCCACTATGAGAAGATATCACAAGTTCAATAGAAGACATGACATCGTGAACGAGGCAGGGGAAATGCTGGGCGGTAAATAGAAGCATCCAATCAACAATTTTTCACGGCGCTCAAGGTTGATTTCTAGCCAGATCGATTCTTCGATAGTTTCTAGGTCTTTCCGTCTAACGGATTTCAGTGAATTGTCAATGGCAATCAGCACGCCACCGCCTTTCTGTTTGGTTTCACTGAAATCTCGGTCACGGCGAAAGGTGGTGTAGGTCGGGGGAAAAAAGTCCGATGAGGGAATTTCAGTGCCGAGCCAGGTTTCAGAGATAGCAATAATAGGAAAAGCAGACGAAAGAACATTAGAGGAAAACTCGAGTGTCTTGGTACGCAGACCCCGAGCATTTTGGTAGAATATGTCTACGTCACACGGCACTTTGGATTCCAAGTCACTATCTCAGAGGGATGAAGCATGTCATCGCGCAGCTCCCCACGAAATGGCTTGAAGAGGCATCCGAGGGGCCACATCGAAGGGTCATTCAGGCGTTGTAGTGTTTCCTCGTCAACTTCAATATAGAATGAAGAATATGACTGGAACTTTGTTTGAAGTCGCCGGCAGGAGATGGGAGACAGATCCAATGAAGCAATATGTTTCTTAATGTCAGCAGTAGTGGTGTCCGGCTCAGCTTCGTAACAAAAATGGCCTTTGGCCATTGTGGCCTTTGTGGCCGTTGAGCTACAGATATCGTGGATGTTTTCATAACTCCAAACGAGGCGGGTTTCTTCTTTCTTTCACCCTCAGTCACCGCTGCAGAAGAGGCTGTCACAGGCATCACACTGACACGCTCCGACGTGTCTACGTCAGCTGGCGGCGAAAGTCGAGATGAAAGAATTTTGGAGAGGGGTTGTTCGGAGAACGCAGGTTGCTTGGAGGTCACAGACGGGTCAACGGTCACGTGCGCTGGGGGTTTCACAGGTGCCTTCACTGCCACGGCGGCCGTGCGGCGCGTCAGCTCCTCACGCAGGAAGCGGACCTCTGCACGAAGGGATGCGACCCACGCGAGTTTGTTGTACAACCACCGCGGGAATGATCCTTACGGAGCCGCTCGTTGTCTTCGCGTAGTTGGGATACCTCGTCGCTGAGGAACGAGATTTCCCTCCAATGCGTCGAGGAGGAGGCGGCGCAGCCCGGCGAGTTCGTCACCCGGAGGGGTACACGTGGAGAGGGAACCGGTTTTGAGAACTGCAATGCTCACCGCTGCACCCCCGACGAGTTGCTTTCGCTAGGCTTACCAGAAGCACGGCTCAGATCACATAAATTGCAGCAAAATGAGCGCGATCCAGACTTCAGGAGTTGCAGCTCTTCATCAGGCCAGGTACACATTTCGCATGAACGCGTTTAGAGCAACTTTCACAGCGGAAAAACTGCTGCTTACCGAAAAACGGGCAGGAGCATAGCAAGCATGCATCCCGACTGGGAGCCATGGTGATATAATATATATAATATAATAATATAATAATAATAATAATAATAATAATAATAATAATAATATAATAATAATAATAATAATAGTAGCAGTAGTAGTAGTAGTAGTAGTAGTATCAGTCGTAGTTGTGAGACTACATAACTACGATCAAGGATCAAGGGCCAGTTTGTTAGACACAGCCTAATCAAGCCAAGAAGCCATGCATAGGGGTCATTATTTGTAGCTTTTAACTAGTAATGATGATTATCATCATTGTCATAACTAGTACAGTTAAATTTTCAATTATTGTCCAATATGCCTTCATTTTCGATCACCATTATCTGTTGTCTGCATTCAGTGGTTCTAGTGGAATAGCAGTTGTTTTTTCTGCTATGAACCTTAACAATAATAATGACAAGAATAACTGCGATGGTTTTACGTGCCAGAACCGCGATATGATTATGACGCAGGCCGTGGTGGAGGGCTCCGGAAATTTTGACCATCTGGGGTTCTTTAACGCGCACCAGGGGTCACCAGCATTTCCGAGGCTTTTCGGGGAATTCTTGTGCTCAGTCTCGCGTAAGAAACAGTCAAATATGATGAACAGTAGAGAAGGAACGAGTGAGATGCGAAACCTGGAGAATCCTTTTACGGTCCTCATGCCGTTTTCTTTGCTCTCGCTGTTGCTTCTTCTTTTCCGGGGCCATTCGTTTAGGAAAGTTCACGTGCTCAGCTGTACATGCGAAGGTCTGAGTTTTCTCCGGTTTCGCCTTTACAACAGTACGCACTCGCAACATACGGGACACCCAACGAAGAAGAAAGAAGTCGCGTGGAACGATCTATTGCTGCGAAAGCGCGTAGACAGTGGACTGACTTTGCTTCGCGACAGCAGGGTTGAATGAGAGCAGGAGGAAGAATTGAAGACGCTAGCGAAAGGCCGAGCTGATTCAAAATCGATGCCTGTCGTGGTCCTTCTGTCCCTCGCCGCTTTCCCGATAAGGACCATTGCAGCACGTCCGCGAAGAGGGAACTGAATGTTTTTTGCAACGCTGGCGGTGCTGTGTGGAGGCGTATATATTAGTATAAAAGAGGAGATAGATTGACACACTGGTGGCGCGTAAGTGCTTGTAACGGTATACTGGCAATGTCGTGGCACTTTTCGGGGTGTCCACGAAGAAGAGTAAGATAGAAGAGGAGCCCGGTGGTTCGGAACGTCCGCTTTAACAGCAGACCACATCAACCCCACCCCTCCATAACTGCCTTCTATATACATCTTTTTCCTTTCACGTTGGTATGGCTTGTCCCCATTCCCATACTGCCAGGTTCGGAAAACCAAGCTTTCGACAGATGTCCCACAACAGCTCCTGTTCTTTATTTTTTTTTCTCTTTGCTCGTGGCGATAGGCGACGATAGAAGTGCGGTATAATGCCGGTGTGCCGGCAGTATACAACGCGACACGTGCCACCAGGTGCGACGGTTCACGACAAGCTTCTGTGTGGACACACATATTGATGGAATTGTTTATGGGCATAAAAGAAAGAAAAAAAATACATGAAGACGTAGAGTAGTTGAACATATCAGTTATTTTATGGCGCCCGTCCTGTGGTACAATATAGAGCATTAAGCAGAGGTGTGCTGCAGAACGTGTTGCTTCGGCAAGTCCCTACAGGCGTTGTCATCTACGGAAATGAGAGAGAGAGAGATAAACTTTATTTACAATAAAAAATTCTTTTGGGGGGAGCCCTAGTCGAGGGCCCCGCTGGCCTTGGCCGCCCGTTCAGCTTCAAAGAAAGTACGGCGAGCATGTTGCGCTCTGTAATGCTTGAAAGCGAAAGCCTGTTCACACTTGGTAACGCAACAGCTTATGCAGTCGTGGAACAGATTTCTTGCAAGACGTAACGAGCCGCAGCTTTAATGCGTAAATGCATTAATGTGTTAATCGAATTTAATGCATTAAATTACCTTAACGCTCGCAGTCGATCGCACTGTTCCTCACTTCTTCTGGTGATTTCTGTACCTCGAGCTGTGTTCTGCCACCTCCGGGAATCGTCCAAATTTTCACCAAGCGACAATACCACGTGATAACGTTCCCATCGTGATGTTACGACTTCCATGCGTCTGGTTCCATATAGTGTGAATGGTTAACGATAACCCTACAACCTGTGAATGCGAAAGCCTTAGGATGCCTCATCAAACGCGAAGTGTGACAGTCGGTGACGGAGTCAACATGTACGATGCTAAATGTCACGTAATCAAAGATCACTGCTTGATGTCGTCCCATGAAGACGTCATCACAAGAAATCATCGCACGGTCAAATGTGGGCCGATCTGCGGCGCGGCAGTGCGAATACAGATGAGGTGCAGAAACTTTCAATGCCGCTGATCCTGGAGGCATTGCAAAACCACGTTCGGTACAGAAAGCTTTCGGGGGAGGAATGGAAAGAATCGATACAGTTGACTGAGAAGAAAAAAAGATGGCTTTCGCCTAGAGTCATCTAGGCGAATGCATAAAGAACCCTATGAGCTTTTTTTGATGTCATGGAGCCTTTTTTTTCTGTCATCTTGCCGTAATGGCAGAATCGTTTTCTATCGTTTCGCGAATTAAAAGCGCTGTCATCATCTTCGCAAGCTTCCGTTATTGCCACTGGTCATTAATCCTTTGGCGTCACCATGAGAGTCAATCACCGAAGGCAGCGGTTCAAACGATCGGCCATTAAAGCTATACAGCTGTCGACGTGAACGCTGTCCTTCCAGATTATGCGGGCATTGCTTTTTTTATAGCTCGATGCAATAACTGGAAAATCTGTTATGATACTCCGTGTGATATAGCGTAAGATACATTGAAAACGAAGAACACAAACAGACAGCGCAGCAAAGGGATGTGAGAGAGAGATAGAAAGACTTGTAGAAAGGCGTACGTGGAAAGACATGTAATAATAAAAATACGAAGCGTGTCAAACGATAGGGAGAACCCCCGAACGACCGTTTTGAAGTAGTCATAATCCGGTGGCAAAATTTGCATCTTCCCGTACCACGAAGACAGCAGGGTCGGAGCTTGAGTTTTAGCGTCCATATATCATTTCGAGCGAACGTTTCAAGTTTCATCCTTTTTTTTTCATTTCTGGATCTCCGCGTCGACGCAGTGCCCCCGGGCTACGATTTTGAACGCCAGACTTTGATGGCGTCGCGTAGATGGCGTAGGGCTGTCGACACCCAGCTTAGGCGGGTGGTACATTTTGGTAACAAGGCGCAATACAGAACTCATCATCAGCAGGCAGTTATACAGAGAAGTCAGGCTGCTATTATATACTGCCGGAGAAGCGCATTTCAAAAAAGACGTTAGTATGACGCAGTTTCCGAGAAATCGGTGGCATCCTTGTCCTGTATGATGGCGTTTCCCAGCCATCACACAACAGCAAACAAGCCACTGGCAGTAGCAGCGAGATTGTAGATATATACTCAAAGCCTATGCTGCTGGTGGCTAGGGAAGGGATGGGGTGAGGTTAGGGAAGAGAGTTGAAAACCGAAATAGGAAGCTGGGGAGAGGAAACTAACAACAAATAAAAGTGATATTTCACCTGAAAGTGCACTATATCACGCTGAGAAGTTTGCAAACAAGGCCAAAAAGAGAGAGCTGTACTGCCTTACGCAAAAAGCAAGCGGGCTTGCTGGCAGGAACCCCCACAAATGCGATAGATGCGAGAAGAAAGAGGGGTGAGGGTGGACCAAGTGTTCCCCAAACTTCCTTCCCCGAAAGGCGCCTCGGATGTTGGGGAAAGCCACATACCAAGGCGGATGAGCCATTGTCTGTTACGGCGGGGTTGGCGTAGGGGGTCAAATGCGATAGCGCCGTCATTGCACGCTAGATGGCAGACAGTGAAAATTTAGCCGAATAGCAAGAAAAGGCAGGCAGGTTGGCTTGGCAGCGTCTTGCTGTGCTATGTTTGTACTGTTCTCATTTCTATATTAAGAGACAGGGCGGTGCAAACACGGACACAGACTCTTTGTGTCCGTGTTTGCATGCCTTGTCTGTTTAACAGGAATACTTACCAACTAGCTCAGCTCTCTGTTATTTTAATCTCATTCTAGTTCCTGCTGTCACCTCGTATATGCTTATACATTACATATATGCCTTCCTTACTATGGCTCGTCGGTTTTCGCATTGCAATTATGGAAAATGTTTGTCAGGATGAATAAGTGGAGAAAGATGTTGCGTTTCATTCAGTATCAGCGGTTTAACTTACACAGGCTGAAAATTCTCATATAAGGCTATATAGATTCTTTGACTGAAAAAAGCTTCGCATATCCGTCTCCAGTCACCTCTCCTTGCTCCTATCCATACTGCGTCTATGCTACGACGTAATGAAATTCGCTGATGCATTCTACAAACATTTTGCATGATGAATCGATATGCGCATGCCTCCCGATTTTCAAGCCGTAAACCGACTAAAGATTATCAAATCTTTGCAAGAATATTCTGGCGTATATTTCGCATTCCTTATAGGGGTACAAGGTGACCCCTAAGTCCAAGTTTACATCGCTTGAGATTTGTTTTTCCATATGTACCTTTTGAAATCCTTTTTTTTTTCAATACAGATATGTAAATTGACCGAAAAACTGCTTCGGATATCCCAGCTGACTTGCTTTAAAAAGCAGGACGTTAAAGAAAATGTAGCTATAAGCAAAGAAACATGTCTGCGTTTCGCGTTCACAACCTACTGGCCAAGAGCGCCAACAGAAACTCACTAATCTTCCTATTAGCTTCGCCTTGAAGGAAGGCGAAAAATAAAAGGATCCACGTGAAGACAGCTCGACAGTTAAAAACAGAAATAGACGAAAAGAACATTGATAATGGACGAACAAGAGAGTCCGGTCTCGTTGTTTCTCGCGGGGCGGTGCGCGACTAATGAACCTCGGAGCAGAGCTGCCATATCTTCTCGCCTCGGGCTCAGCAAAACCGAATCGCGACAGCCGAGAGGGCAATGGAAAACGCTCTTCCGATTTGCTACGCAATCCTTGCAATTACCGTCATCCAACGTCTCCCCTTGCTTTTCTCGTCAGCAGAGCCAGAATGAATGCGTCGTCCCGTACTGTGAACCCCGTGGAAATACACAAAGGAAGGGGGCAAAGCCTGTCTTTTTTGTTGTTTTTTTAGACAGCGCATTCCAGAGCCTCCGCTGCACTCATTGTGTAACCAAGTGGGATGGTTATTTTGGACCTAAATTATTTATTTCGGACCTAAGTTCGGGCCTAACTACCCTATTTATTCGCATACTGCCAGTACTATGGTTCGCATAGGTCATTTTAAGGTAATATAAAAAAAAATTCTTTAAGTCTTTTCTGCCACGTATATAGCCATCACATTTATAAATATCTTTAGAGCGACACGTTAACTTTCTTTTAGGGGCGAAGCTCCTTAAGGCGGCACCCGTTCGTCCCTCGTAGTCGTCGTGGTCGTAGTAGTGAGTAACAAGTCTTACGCTTTGACCTCCAAGGTGGTGCCGGTGGGAGATTTCTCCTGTGCGTTTGTTGAACAATAAAAAATTCGCAGCGTGCGCGTTAACTAAAAGCCGAATTCTTCTGTCTCTCATTCCCCATTAGCAGCCATTGGCATGTTCCAGTAGGAAACGTTAGTAGAAGTAGAAGTGTAAGTGTTAGCTAAAAGCCGACTTCTTCTGTCTCTCATTGCCATTAGCAGCCATTGTTTACCTCCAAGGTAGTGCCTGGTGAGATTTCTCCTGTGCGTGATTAAACAATAAAAATTTTGTTCAAAACGCGGTGATTGATGAAATAAACCAACGAAAGACGCCAGATGTTTTGTAAAAGCAGAACGAAAGAACGCCAGATGTTTTTCTTAAAGTGTAGTAGTAGTAGTTGCATGTAGCCACCTCGCCCGATCGTCAACGGGCGAGGTGGACCGGCAACGGCGCGAGGACCCTGCCGTACGAGAGTTAAATCACACTAAAAGACATACTTTGCGGGCGATACACTCTAGTGAGCTTTCAACTTTTCGTCTTAATGTACATGATAAAGAAATTATTTCTGCGAAAAACGCAAGGCACACCTTGAGCAATATGTTTGGTTTTGGGACGCTAAATGGAACCATGAGGCGATGCGAAACCGGAGCACTTGCACAATCGCGTTCCGTTGGCTTTCGTTGGGCATGCTACCGACCTCGCGTCGTGGAACGCTCGTCCTGTCTTCCCTCTAGCCTTGCCTTTAATTCGCACAGGGCGAGCGGGGAATGCGGTCGCTCTTGGCGCTCTTTCGCTCGGGAGCGGACTTCTTCCTTGCATTTCACCGATCACAAGTGATAATGAAGGGACCACGTAAACCAACAGTACAATAAAAGTTTGATGTTTAATATATACACGATGTTTCACACTCTTTATATTATGTACTGGGCGCATTTCACGGAAGAGTTTCACGATTTACAGATGATTCCCTCCGTAGCTTCGCCCCACTCATCATCATTCACCCCGTGAATATGCTGTGATTTTTTTTGGAGGGCCATGCACACCGCGACTGTTCAAAAGAGAGCTAACGGGTATCTTTAAAGAGTGTTATACATGTGAGTGTTATATAAGGGGCAAAAAGGATTCAGATGACTCTTGTTGTTTTCTTATTTTTTTATACAGTGTAGTGCTAGCTACATTGCGGCTAATATCTCAGCTAGCATTGGCTAGATGATGGGTAATATCACGTACTGCTAGACACCCTTTGTTAACTAGATTTCAGTCAGTGCTTATGCCTGTTAGTGTTGCTGAGGGGAACAGCGCAAAAAACGGGACAGAGAAAGATTGAGCACACGACACAAGCGCTGTTCCCCTCAGCATCATGTACCAACTGGCCCTTCAAGAAACCCTTCTGTTAGTGTTGACTAACGACGGAAAAGTTTTGGATAGTGTTGCAATTGATGGCTAAGTGCTGCTTAATTGCACTTTGTGTAACACTGTAAGACGATGAGAGAACTAGTGGAGGTACGTAGCACGGTGTAGAATGAACAACATAGCACTATAGTGTAAAAACAAAAGGCCGAAGGGACCAAAAAATGGTAGGCGAAAGAGCGATTTCTCCCCACCCTTCTTTTGCGCTCTTTCCTCTTCCCATGTCTTTTTTTTTTTGCTTCTTTGGCCTTTTCTTGCTGTGCTCTACGGCACCCTAACAGGTATAATATGCAACACCAGCGCATCCACTATTCAACGATAGTTGCTTGGAATGTCGCGCAAAATGGCTGACGTGCGGAAAAAGAAAGGGGGGACTTGAAGTACCTGAATAATAGGGAGAACGATGACGCGAACTGAAGCGGACGTAGGGGAAAAAAGAATGGCAGGAAGAGGTGAAAAACGCAGACCCGGAACAGAGGTGACGCACGCGAATACGGCCGCCCTTCTCCAAAGGGAAACTGGGAGATGTCAGACGGCCAGTCTGCCACGAACGCAATTGCCACTGAATGTCCGGTCGCCACGCGTGAGCGTGGCTGTGGCGATGGAACCAATAGAACCGAAGAACCGAAGAAATTATGATTTTCTCAAATTTGTAATTTTTTTCTCGTAAAATTTAGAAATATCAGTGTTCTGAAAATATTTTTAAAGGAAGTTATACCTTCTGTAGAGTAAGTATTCATTACTCAGATATCCATACACAGCGCAATACTATAAGGGAAGAAATGCAAACATAGAACATTCTGGCGAAATTTCTGGAGGCGTATATGGCAGAAAAATTGCAGTAATATTATTGAATTTCGAACACCTTACACAAACGCATTTGCTTAATATCTAAACCAAACTTGGCATTGAAACAAGAAACGATACTCTCAGAATAATGTTTCCAACTACCCACACTGAGACGACATTCTGCGAAATTCGGAAGGCTCGCCCGTGACCAAGAAATTTCTTCTCTCCGAAATATTCTAGCAATTCACTGTTTTCGATGCACTAAATGAGCACAATTTTTTTCGAGTACATTTTAGATGGTTGCCAAAATGGCTGGGGCGTTTGGCTTGGAATGACCCTATACCTATCGGAGCCGTTTAGGGAAGTCGGAACAGTCCGCATAGCGCATGCAGTCTGTCAAGGCGCCCACAATAGGCGACACCTGTCCAGCCGCTTTGTTTCTTTTTATTTTATTCGCCTCCTTCCTTCTCATTTACCCCTCCAGGAGAGCGTGGTGCTAAAACCGGAAAGCGAGGACGGCCAACTGTCACGGCAAGTCAGGCCGCGACGTGGGAGGGCAACATGCCCGAACGACAGCGCACGTCGTCCGGCGAAAGACCGCGGCATACATTTTAAGGGATTCCAGACAGGAAGAAGGGAAAGGCACTTCCCTAATGTAGGTGGAACCGAAGCCGCCTGACTATCTCTTTCTCTTGAATGGGAAGTTGAATGGGAAGGAATGCCTTCAAAAGTTTGGACATGAGAGTGGAAGTGTACGCGTTGGCGTTTCGTGATACCGCGCGCGCACGCAGCTTTGAATGCGAGCCGTGCCTGCCGGTTCCCAATGACGGTGACCAGCGAACTGACACCAGCACGGCGTTTTTAGCTGAGCCGAGATGCTTGGGAGTGTACAGGATGGAGCAAGCGGACGCTGAGGGGACACGGAAGCTTCATCACTCCTATATACACCGCCGGTAAGCTCGAATTTTCACGGATCATTGGATAAAATTTGTACCAATCGGACATTGACCGCTGGTGCAACGCATATACAATGCGGCCATTACCCACTTTCTTCCACCTTATTCATTAGACACTTGAATGAACTCTTCATTTGACGCAGCCCATCTGTTTGCCAGGTGTCCTTACCCAGAGGCTAAGGTCACCTGGCAAACTTCATTCGCAAAGCGTCGGACGAGTGAAAATGTAATTTCAGTAACTGTCATTGATGCTTTCCTGGTGTTCGGGTCGCAGTTATTCGCAACCTTAAGAGGCAAACTAGAATTATTGTGACTAGCATGATAGCAAGAACAGTGTGCGCTATGTGGATTCCTTATTGAAACTGCAACGAACGATTTATATCGGCTTAGCGCTTATGACCCTTCGCCCTCCCCCCTTCCCACGAAAAGTAAACAATAAAGCTGACATGCCAGCGTTCATTACAGATCATCTTCGGTTGGGTCCTTTTAATATTGCTAAAGCATTACTGCGATGATCGGCATTTACTGCAAAATATATTACCCTCCTTAATTGCCTTTTTAACGCCGCATTCACACCAGCAGTTTTTCTTTCTTGAATTGATATATTACCGCGGACACCTTTCTTCGGTGCCAGTAGGAAAAAATGTAATTAACATCGCTTTAATGAAGGCGGGCTTAGTGACTTAATCTCTGGCCTAATTACACATCGAGGTTCTAGATCTCCCCCCCCCCCTCTTAATGACGCCGGAGTTTTGAAAAAAATCAATAAAAGCTGAAGCAAAGGCAAGTACGCGAACCGCACCGAGACAGATGGTTGTCGGAGGGCGATTGCACCGCCGACAGTCACCACGCATGAACTGTCATTTTTGCCCTTTCGAGGCTCATTCTCAGTACGACAACTGTCATTTTGAAATTAATTACGAGACGATAATAAGCAGTTCCTGTTAATAGTGTCGGAAGCACGGTATGAAAAGTTTACGAGGTGTAAAAGGGGGTGAACCAAAGGGGGTTATCAAAAATGGAAATAAAACCAGAACAATACAGAGGGGTCCGCGGGGAATTGGTGTATATCCAGCCCCTGCGGAAGCATATGTAGGCGCATTACGGGAGGGGCATATAGATGAGGTTAAAAGGGCAACACGGTCGGCTCGCAAATTAATAACGACGTTTTCGCAACGGGAAGTGCTCCCCGCGTTGCTGGGAAGTAGGGAATAGGGGAAGGGGTGAATGAGAAACTGTTGCTGACAGCGTGTTTCCTGTACTGCCGCCTGTTTAACTTTCAGCCTCCACTTGTCGAGAGAATGCGAGACGCACAGAAAACGTAGGGAAAAGAACGAAAAAAAATGGGAGTACAGGTAGCTCCGCAGCCACTACTTCCTGCCCTTCCCTAAAAAACATGCTGAATTAGGTAAACGCGAGAACTTTCCCCCGACCACGGCGCTGAAATATTGAACGCGGTACTCATGACACGCAGGTTCTACCGCATAAGGGTTGGGTGCGGTTTTCAAAATACCTGTGGTGGCGAGTTGCCTGCTCTTTAAAAGAGTTGGGGAAAAGTGCTGGGGCTGAAATGCGGAGGGAAAGTAGACGACGGCCAGGTGCATGCTCCCGTTGTGGGAAAACGCTCCATTTTAATAATGGCTCGCAGCTGCTCGAAACATGGGAGATCTTTAATTTCTGTTCAAGGCAACGTTTTTTGTTCTTGGCGATCGGCAACGCCGTGTAAGAGATTTTCCTGTGCTCCATTAGATAGGGCATTTATTATTCGTTGGGAGATTTCATTGTTTACGTGAATCTGAACAGGTCATTGGGTGAAAGATTTTGGAGAAATTATGAATAAGGTGGAGGACGCTTGAGCTTCGCCTTCAAGAGCAGAACGCGATAACGTGATCCGGCCCCGAGCGAATCCCTTCCGACCGTTCTGCAAGGAAAGAAACGTTGTGCATTGGTCGTTTCAACCTATCCCAGAATTCCTACGGTAAGTACAGTTGCGAAGTGCCCACTACGCCATAATTTTTCCTTTTGCAAATTGGTGAAGTACTCACAACGAGTACGCAAGGTGCCACGCGCACCTGCACACTTTGTAATGGGTGGGCAGCTTTGAACCACCCACTCGTTGCGCAATTCACATATTTTGACACCTGGTGGGATTCTACGATTCTGCCACGCAATATTACATTCCTTAATGAGGCTCCTCCCACTACATGACATTCTTATGGCTTTTTTTACGACGCATTTTCAAGCACTGGCGTGGATCCGTGGTAGAACACCTGCCTGCCACGCGGAAAGCCTCGGTTTCAATTCTCACCCGGACCGAAGATTTTTATTATTTATTTATTTGCGTCTATCTCGAATATTCACTCAAGGACGACGGTAATTTTTCGCTCACAACCAACGACGCCTAAGCCAACGCCGGAATTTCCGCGAAACGAGCTCCTTGTCGCTATCGCGTTAATATGTATGGGCGAGTGTAGAGAACCGTGAAAGTAAGAGTTCCATTCTGGCTATTTGCACAAGGTACAGTATCTCAGAAAATCACCTAATTAGAAATCAACTGCACATAACTGCCACATTCATTGTAGAGCACGAAAGAGATGCTCGTTACACGACACGTAATGTGGGTGCCGATAAATCGCACAATAGCATTCTTAACTTTACTTAGAACATCATCTGCTATGAGCCCTTGAATAGTAACGAAGTGTTTTGCTCGAACATAGCCACCTCAGTAATTTACCTGCAGATTTTCAACGTCAATATGCACGACACGAAGAAGTTTTGCGATGCATTCATACACATTTTGTCAACACCAATAAAACTACGATTCGTTCCCGCGAATTATTAAGAACTTGCCGAGAAAATACGGCATCCGCAACGTACAGTAAGCTTGTAACGCCATCAGCGTGTATGGACACTTCATTCACCAATCTGGCTGCTGTAATTATTTCGCAGACCTTACATTTGCTGTTACCGATGCTAGCGCTTCAGAAAGCATTCAAGGATCCAATTTTCTCAAGTGTTAGGATTCATCCGAACAATAGCCCATAGGAGTCCACACAATTTATCGCATCATGAAATATGCAACAAGACCTACACTTTGCTTGTTTTTTAACACGGAAGTGTTTTATGCCGGGGTCCACCAAGTACATCCGTCACGGATATGACGTTGATAAAATGGACGCCAACGGGTGAGAAAGAAAAAACCAAGAAAAAGATACCCCGCTGGGAATCGAACCCACGACGTTGCGGCCGCGACGGCAAGCGCTCGACGCTCTACCGACTAAGCTAACTCGGGAGATGCTAGACACGGCGCGAACGCGCCTTATATCTTTCACACATTCTCTTTCGCGGCGGGCGGAGCGGGGCGGTGCCGCCATCTGTGAGATGTGAAAAGAAGTAATGCTTCGCGATCGACACTTACTAGCGTTTACTCCGAGATTTCGTGCGATATCAGAGGTCATGGTTAAAGCGTCTCGATACCAGAGAGGTAGACTGGCCGCGCTGGCGTCGCCGAGGCACCCTTGACGCAGTTACGTTCTTTGCCTTTGGCTTCGTTTTAGCGTGCGTCGGCTCATAGGAGTAGTGCAGCTTCCACGTGCAGCAACGGGATTTCTCCGCCGCCGACTGCTTCAATTGCGAGAGCACCGACTAACAAAACTGCTGCAATATGTGTTGCAGAAAGCACGCGATTTCGACGGGCGAATGTCGTGCCTTGGTGGAGCGAGAGCAGAGCCAGGCAGAGCCTGCGAGACAGAGGTACACTGTAACAGAGGCCAGCGGGACTCCCGCGTTTGCGGCTCAGGCCATGAACCTCTACCTCCCGTGTTGCTGAAGCGCTGTGTGTGTTATGTATGCATGAGCACAGGCGTCGGCTACCCATTACTAGAAAGCGCACCCCGTGCCGTTTCTCTCCTTAATTGACGACGCTTTGAAGAAGTGCATACCGGGTACCAGTGTTGATTATGAGCTTGTTGATATCATCCTTACGCGGGATTCACGATTCGCTGTGCCCGAATATATGTTCACACCGTCAGCTACCACAACGGTTTAATCATGATCATGGGCGTTAGTCGTCACGATAGAGACATGCTGTCAACATGGGTGCATCCACGTCAAACGGTGCTATAGCTGCCAAACACGAATATACATTGTACAAGCTCTCATATATCACTACACAATAAGCACTACTTCTGTGAAGACACGTTTCACTTTCGTGTTATACCGATTCCTATGACGGAGGGATCAGCCATGTTTTTTTTTTCTCTCCAGCAGAACCACAACTGGCTTTTTGGATCTGCTAATTAGAAGTAACGTTTTGTTTCTTTTTCTGCAAGTCGATACACACTTCTTTCCGCATAAATTGAGTTTCATTCTTCAGCTTATATTATTTCAGCTGTGTCTGACAAGAAGGGATGTCACAGATAAAGAGCCGTGACATTTAAACTTTTCATTTCACAATGAACAAAAAATACCGTTAGCAGGAATATACAAGCCTTATACCCACACCACCAGTGAAATGGGTGACAAATGATTTTTTTCATGCTAAGCCAAGGCAGAATCTATCCCTAGTGATCGTGGTTCCCTTTTAAGAGGCCAATAGTTTGCCAAAAAAATATACGCGCACCTAAGCATAAACACTCACAAGCTAATCATCGTGCTAGGTAAGTACATACAATCTACATCCCCGTATTGGAGAAGAAATACGTACAGTAAAAATGACGGACAACATATATGAAGAAAAAAAAGAAACAGTCAGTGACTGGTGCTGAGCAATATCAGAGGCAGCTGTATTGTTTGGCGATGGACCATCACACTTAAAGATTTTTTTTTTACATTAAATAGAATTGAAAGGTGTTTCTTAGACTCCTTACGAAACCGCCTCTGGTTCTTCAGCGCCTACAAAACGCGCCTAAAGTCAATATCTATTGTTCGTTTCGCAAGCAGCGAGTTTTGTGCGGAAAATTTCAATTGTACGCCTTTTTTTTCTTTTTCTTTTTTTCTTTCTCACGCCTGCTTCTAAACGTTTTGTGTTATTTTATCGTAAGTTCCCTATCCCTGGTGTTGCTCTATATTACATTTTGGATGTCATTTTTATCCCTGATAAAACGATGTAGATGTTCACCCAATTTCCTTCTGTTGCACAGAAAGCATGTTTGATAAAATAAGGCTTTCGTGGGAATAATCACCTACCGACATTGTGTCTCTGTGTTTGTTCGTTTTTCAGAAGCAGTTGATCATGTGCTTTCAATTGATTTGTGGGGTGAACACTCGAAAAATAATAACGCCTTTTTTTTTTCTTTGAGCGTTGCTCAAGATATTAAACCCGTGGTGCAAACACAACTGCGTTGTGAAATATCTCCCGTAATGATACATGAAGCGTTCGTACAGCGGCACTTGTGCATCGTCCGCCTAGCTTGGCAATCAGACTCGCAAGCTGTTCATAAGGGCGCTTCCGTTTCGCAACCTAGCGCCGTGGCAGATTCAATCTTAAAAACGTGCTCCGAGAAATTATCGACAGGCACAGTTTAGATACTCTTATACATTTTCCAATATCTGCGTATACTTTCGCAATTTTTCCTGGTATACGCCACACACTGTGACGTCGTTGGAAGCAGCATTGCCGACGTCACCGCTCAAAGTGGCAAGGGGGGCACATCAATACTTTTATTTACTGTAGGAAGGGATCGCTGTAAAAAAGCTTCGTCATCTTCCTTTAGCATCGCATTGAGTCATCGAAATATTCTGCAGAATACCAACCATCCCTTACACTGCTTAGACTCGTGAATTACAGTTGAATTCGCTGCGTCATCTCTCACAAAATGACGCAGCACTTCTGCGTCAGCTACACGCGCCACGGTGTTCCAGTGGTTAAGGTGCTCGACTGCTGACCCGCAGGTCGCGGGATCGAATCCCAGCCGCGGCGGCCACATTTTCAATGGAGGCGAAAATGCTAGAGGCCCGTGAACTTCAATTTAGGCGCACGTTAAAGAACCCCAGGTGGTCAAAATTTCCGGAACCCTTCACTACGGCGTCTCTCATAATCATATCCTGGTTTTGGGACGTCAAATCCCGACAATTATTACTATTATTATAGTCTGCGTAAGCTGTCGTTTGGTGCAAATATTTATCTAATGAATACAGAAAGACATAATTGATGAGCTATTAAGCAAAGGTGCCGCTATACAAGACGCATTCCTAACAACATTAATAAGAGTGCTCCAATCATTATTACACTGATTATAAAGTAAATCCTATTTCCTACCCAGGACAGGCCGAAGGCCAAGGAAGAACGCAAATGAAAAAAAAAAAACCCTGCAGACGAAGAAAAACCGCTGCAAGAGCGAGAGAGGCCGCTGAAGCACAAAGAAGGATGCCCGAAAAGAACGCACAGGTAGGCAAGCGTGAACTAACAACTGTCACAGTTGTTACGTCTTTGTGCTTGAGCAATGCGCTGCAAGTGTCGACAATGGAAAATCAGACGCTATTAGATATTTTTTTCTTTTAAACTGCGGCGCGTGGAGTGACCCCTCTGCGTCTCCTGCCACACGGGGGCATTTCACGCAAGGAGCGCCTAGGGCGCCTCGATAGCAGCGTTCCTTCGTTCCTTCGTAAGAAGGAATGCTGGCATTGAGGCGCCCTAGGTGTGCCCGGTGTTCTTTTAAGGGGTGAAGCACCTTAGGATCTAGGCTTGTCCGTTGTGTGGTGTCCGTGCTCACGCCACAGCAGAAGCACGCACACGTACGCTCTCTCTCTCTTTTATTTCTTTATCTCTATCTCTCTTCATCTGCCATACAACAGTACGACCAGGAAAGGCTTCCGGTAGATGCTGCAGGATCTGAGAGGGAGTCAGTGCATCACAAGGCGTGTTATTTCACCAAGATTAACGCCAGAACTAGCGGGAATCCGACACATTTCGGGGAGCACGGCGTCCTGGTAGAGAGCCGGAAAGAGGCAAGAACGCCGTGATGGAGAGGGAAAGAAGGAGGAGAGCGAACCTCACGAGTGCGCGGCGGAAGCCACTACGGCCTCCGCCATATTTCGCTTCCACGGCCTCCGTTGGAGCCTCGCGGTAATGGTTGTACGTCCGCTTGTTTCTCGCGTTTTATTTTAGACGAAGACCGCAGACAATTAAGCCACTCAACAGTTTTGGGCCTTACGGAAAGATTAATGGCCGCTCTCCAGCGTTCGCTTCTGATCGTCGGATGCCGTGCCTCGCATGGCAGCCTTTCCACAGCTTCGCATCGTGATCGT
Organism: Rhipicephalus sanguineus; assembly: GCF_013339695.2. Classification (NCBI taxonomy): domain Eukaryota; kingdom Metazoa; phylum Arthropoda; class Arachnida; order Ixodida; family Ixodidae; genus Rhipicephalus; species Rhipicephalus sanguineus. Next base: position 35,604,699 of record NC_051185.1, read on the forward strand.
TAGTGCCACTTGCAGTGCTCTGCAAGGATGTTTGAGCGCTTGTGCTCTCAGTGGTGCACGTCCGACAAAAACAAACTGCGTGCCACGGCTAGCTGCGACGTTCGACCAGCGAGCGTCGCGGGCGTTACATTGAGAAAGACACGTAGTGTCGTCGAAGTGCCGTAGTTTATGCACTGCAATACCCGTGACCAGCGTTACTCATTCGACACTACTGCACAGCTCTGCAATGGAAGCTTCAGTTGAAGGCTGTCTCCTCAAATGTCCACAACTTGACAAGCACCGACATACATATTGCGGTAATAGGAACAGATTAGAGAGACGCTCTTTGCGAGTGCAGAAAATGATCGGGCCGTAGTCGTGTCCGAGCAAACGATTGATGACTCTCAAGAGCACGTGAATTCCTGTGATAGACAGTGAACTCATGAACTGTTTAAGGATGGCAGTAAACATGCAGAGTTATTTTTGTATGCTCGCATAGCCAGTATGCGCTCCTTTTTATATTTGTAGTCAAACTACGTATTTGGAGCGTGTGTGTGTGTGTGTGTGTGTGTGTGTGTGTGTGTGTGTGTGTGTGTGTGTGTGTGTGTGTGTGTGTGAGAGAGAGAGAGAGAGAACATTCATTCAGAAAAGCGAAGTCCATAAACTCAACTTCGGTGTATTTTCTACATAGAGCTTACTACATCAGTACACAGTTATCCACTCATCCCACTGATTCTAGCCAGGAAAACACGGTAGTTCGCACGCAAGCTGTCGAGGAGGGGAGAAGTGGCGACGCAACGCGTTATGATGACGGCAGTTGCCGAGAGAAAAAGTCAATTCTTTCTCCACTCCTCCTTCTCTTCCAGTCTTCTCGCCAGGCACAGCAATAACTTTGCCCCCGGGCAAAGTTTCGTCGCCAACTTTTCGCATTCAAAAGTTGAGCGGTCAGGTTCGTGCTTGTAAACTGCCGTCGGCGTTTCCGTGTAACAGCCCCAGGGTTCGGCAGTTCGCGGTTTGAATAACGGCGTTTCTTGTGCAGCTCAAAACTGCCGAGGGCACGTTACGGAGGGCGAGAAAACATGCGACTTTTTATGTTAATCGACAGACGTGTCAGTTGCTTTATGGCTTCATTGCAAATGGCTACACAAGAGGAAATCGATGAGAACTAAATATGGAGAACAGTGTGAACAATGTGAAGCATTGTTTCGTAACGAATGTCATTCTCCGAGTTTTCACAGACTTTGTTCAGCTGTGCGGCGATAACACGCCGACCGCAGCCTCCGAGATACATGCACTGGTGCCAGCCCTCTCAGAAGCTACATGACGCGCAAGCCCCTAGCCAAATAACAGATACTCCTTAATTCACCAATGTATCTCACAGAGAGATAAATAAGTTTTGATAATCGGCCAGGCTGCTTCGACTTGAGCCAGATTATGGGCGGGTTCCTCAGTCCAGAGTGGATACACCGCTTGCTGCTGCCACCTTAGCTCTGTTCTCCAAGTGTAGCTGTTTTCATATCTAATGGTAGCACCTAATATAACAGTGGAATATCTGATCAAAGCAATTCAATATTATTTTCATTCTTTCACGCAGAAAGATCGACAGTGACGAGAAGCCGTCTTGAAAACAGCTTAACCAGTTCGCAGCTCCGTACATAAACGAAGGCAACGAAAAATATATAGCCGGAAAGGTAACAACACGATCAATAAAATTTATAAATTGGCCCTTCACAGATGGCACACTACAGCAAGGCTACCTCACTCTACTGCACTCTGCATCTCTACATTATTCTCCCGATACTGTCAATTTCATCTATAAATAAAAGCCTTTTAACGAGCGACTTCTCGGCAGGTTCCTTAGATGTATTGGGCAACTCCTGCATTGCAAATTGTAAGAAAAAAAGAAAGCACTCTGATCGAAGCGGCCGACGCGAAGCCTTCTTTTTAAGAGCCTGGTGACACACATCGACGCCCCAAATGCCAACCATTTCCGCCACTCTTTCATGACTAGCTATCTTTCCACTGTAAAAATCGCGTCGACGAAGTCGCGAATTCGTAATAGAAGGATTTCTCTGTCACTATAAGAGAGAAATGCGCTTGTGCGTGGTGGTGTGCCCGTCTTTTAATTAAAAGTCGTTCTTTTCGCGAGAAACGTTAGCCATAAGGAGGCAAGCGGAAAGTGGGAATCGAGAGTGCCTATAGTGGCCAGAGGAAATTGCCACCGCACACTTATAACTGCTCGCCTTTCAACGTCCCGCGCTACGGGTCATTTCCTGCTCCAAATAAGTATTTCGCGCCGTGCTTCGAGGCGTGCAGAATTGGAACGCTAATCGTGATGGTGCATTTATTGCCCGTGTTGCGAAACGGTGATAACGTCTACGAAAGTTCAAGATGTGAAGAAATCAATATAAAAAAAAGTGTCCCCTCATTAGATGAGGAGTCTCAAACAGCGACGTCGATATATCGGTTCCGCTGTAAACCCATTGGTGGTTGTAAATCTTCTGCTTCTTAGTTTCAATCACGTGATGTCTTAAACTTTGACACTGCGAGATTAACTTTAATTACCCTAAAAACACTTGAGATTATCGTCCAATAATTTGGCAAGTCCATCCAAGTTGGTGTACACTTGCCTATATTGTTCCACGACTTTCGTACAATTTTTTATAAATTTTTGCACAAAAGCGTTCAATTTTCGAAAAACCACACACACCATATAAAAGATCGCGTAATTTTGCTATTTAAACAAAAACAATATTTACACAAAAATTCACCGACGATTACGATACTGCCTAATGCGAATTCTGAGCGCAGCTGTTTAGGTGTTTTGATATTGTGATAAGTTGAGGCGTGACTGCCTCGCTAACCGGAAGTCCGCGGAAGGCAGAGCGAGGACGCGTTCCGCAACAACCGATGCAGACAGGCCTCCGTTCATGCAGCGCTTTATTTCCATATATGGTGTCGGTGGACGCCCTCGCCGCATATCTTAGTCATGACGTCATCTCCCACCGCACGACGGCACGCACTACTGTGACGCCGCGCAAGCTACCGTCTCGCCACAATCGTTTCCTCCTCCTCGAGCTCCCCTCGATAAGGCCGTCTTTCTTCCTTCGCTTCGCTCTTCGTTCGCTCTGCCGGTTACGCCGACCGGCAGGGACGGGCGGCTAAGAGCTGCGCCCTAAACCTTGTTTATTATGGGCGAAGTCGTGCCCGGAAAACAAGATGAAAAATCGAAGAGCCCGCTAGAGCGTTCCACACCCAAAATGTGCCTTTGAGCAATGCACGTCTACTTCTCCCATGTCTCGCATGGTCAAACCACTTTCTCGTGCCCGTGCGCGAGAGGCATTCGTTGCGCTGTCACGAGAAGCGCGAGCAGGAACGAGGCATTTCAGACGCTAACACAGCGGCTTACTGCGCTCCGCGTTCGCTCTCTTTCGTCCTCGTTCGCTGTATCGGTTACGCCGACGACGGCAGCGCCGCTCAACGCGGGAACGACCGCTTAAGAGCTGCGCTCTAAAAATAAAAACGCCACGCCTTCTCCTATAGGAACCAAGAGAATGCACAAAATCCATTCTCCCGATGCACTTTCCCACAGATTACAACGAAGAACGGAAGAATCCTAGAGCAGCAGAGCTCTTCTCGCACTGTAAGTCGCAACGTTATTAAGGAAAGGGAAGGGGTACAGAACACACATAGAAAAACGCTACGTCCTAAACAAAGCCTTAGCGTTAAGAATAGCATAACGCGGAAAAGTAAAAGCCCGACCGTTAGAGAATGACAAAACGTACAAATAAAAGCAGCATCTCGAGCACTGGGCGAAAGGGAAGGGCTCGCCCCTTGGTTGGATCGCAATAACTGTGCAACGAACTGATACTGCGGGGTTGAGACTCTCCGGGGCCCAAACGATAAAAGACAGGCGGCCCCGAATGCCATTGTGCGGAATAAAAAGGGAATAAGCGAACGGTGGCGAGTAAAGTGGGATCTGGACTGTTTGTGAAAAAGGAGAAAAGGCAAGAAGGTGTGAACAAAGAAATAGATTAATGATGTATTGAAGAAGGAAGAGAAGGAAACTAGACGAAAAGAGAAGTAAACAACGCTAGAAAGCAATGACAAATAGAGAAAGGAATTTGTTTAAGGAAGTAGGAATTGACGACGCAAGCAATAGGTCAATAAAACAACAAACTGATGACGCAAAGAGGCCACGTTAAAATAAATGGACAAGAACAAAATAATAAAGGGTATTGTGATAACGGACGATTCAGTACTTAAAGAACAAAAGAAGTAATGGTTTCATGAAGTACGCATGGAAAGGAGAGAGGCGGGACCACTACATATATGAATGGTTGGGTTTTACGAACCAAAACCACAACGTGACCATGAGGCGCACCGTAGTGTTGGACTCCGGAAATTTAGACCATCTGGTGTTCTTTAAAGTCCACTGACATCGCACAGTGCAGGTGCCTCTAGCCTTTCGGCACCACAGAATGCGACCACCACGCCCGGCATCGAAACCGCGACTTTCGGGTAAGCAGCCGAGCACTATAACCACTGTTTCATCGCGGCGGACCGTCCCAGCCCCTACAGGATTCATCATTCCCTGCGGATTAATGTGCCCGTCAAAATATATACAGCTTTGCGTCATACACCTTCCCAATAAAATATATATATTTTTAACAGGCTTCATTTTCACAGAAGCACGACATATAGATAAGCCTAACAGAGGATGAGCTGTCGTGATTAGATGCTGACAACTGCCGCGGTTGTCAGCATGTAATGTATATACAACGCTTCTTTCCCATGTAGAAAAACGAACAGCATAACAGCGTAACAACATTTAAGAGAGCACGTGTGCTCCTCGAAGCGTGACTTGAACACGGACCCCACTTGCTTTGACTCGTATTTCCCGCACGGTCCCCCTCGCGTCCTCCCTCTGCATCCTCTTCCTTTATCGCACCCGGCATACCAAGCCACAAGACCCAACACTCTCGGACCGATACGCATTTTCATTCAAATGCGTATCTCGGCTTGGTGAACTGTAAATTGAGTAGTATACGGGGAGGCGGTGCCGTCAATCCATCAGCGGTGCGGTACTCCGCTAAAGGAAAGAAGTCACGGTAGGGAAGAGCCATTGGGGAAAGGCGCGGGGTTGGACGGGAGAGCTGTCTATACGATAGATCTGGGGTGGCTGAGGATCCACATCAGTGCGGGTCAGTGGAGCACGGTTCAAAATAGGGAAGCAGACTTGTGGGGTATTTGGGAATGGGGAGTGTGCAGAAAAATTTCGTGACGCGTCGAAGACGTCTAAATGAGCTGCGCATTGTGCGAGCGGCACGCGCGCATTACTGTTTGGGGCAACTCCGAGAAAGACGCCACGTGAGGGGGCGAGCATGTGACTTCGATACTCCTCTCCTCTTTTCGTTTCCGTCCTTCCCTTACTCAGCCGTGATAATTCTGGAGAAAGGGAAAAAGGAAGCAATGGAGCGTCGATGGGGGAAATGAGGAGGAAGGCAGCGGCGTTGGGGAGAAAAGGACAGAGACAAAAGCGACAGAGAAAAAAGAGAGAGAGTAAAGGGGTCGGCAATACCTGAACTTGCGGTATAAACAAGTGAGGGAGAAAAGGAAAAGGTGAGGAGGTCGCGCATGATGTAGAGAACGAATGAAAGGTATTGGCGTCACCGCATGTACGGTACTCACGGATTCAAACAAGACATCAAAATTTCTTGTATAACGACTTGTATGCGCTATTGCTCGAAATAACAACTTCATGTCGCGACGAATGTGGTCTCTAAATATAATGTTGACTCTGGTCTACGCGTCCGAGTCAAAATTACGCCGATATGACCCGAACTGAAGACGGTGTAAACGAAAGTACGTGCGTTACTTAGCCCTAAATTGCCCTTTTTCAATCCGTGAGCGTTCACCTTTGGACACGGTAGCGCCAGATATAGGCGAAAAGTAACGCGATTTCTTATTTGATGTGTAAGCGCAGAAAGCACACTCGTGTGCGATTGCTATCGGCTATGATGCACACACACTATCAGCTTTATTTATGCGACCATGTGTTCAGAAAGCCGGTGTGACGCTGATAGTCGATAGTCGCATTGCTGATCTCGTTGCTTCTAAACGATTCTAAACGATATCAAGCAGGTCTTCCTGTTTGCTGGGTCGTACTGTGTAGTTACAGTAAAGCCATCGAACAGGCTTACAAGAGATTGCCATAGGGATCCCCATGGGATTTGAAAACTTCGAGCCAAGCACCTTTACACAGCATCATCCGACGGATTCAATCCTTGTCGCAAGAACAACTGCAGTCAGAGGATTTTGTCACACTTTCTAACGGATTCCACAGCAAGTCGCTGCGATATTTCAAACACGACAGAGGATGTCACGCCACTGACGCCTCGAAAATGTTAAGCTGGCTGTCGCATTGCATTGAACGCTCCCTCCATCACCACCTATATCGAGCAACAGACACCTAAACCCTGGCGTGACCTATACTAACACCGACACGAAGCCCGGATTTATCGGTGAATCACAGCGACAACACGACGCGTACGCATCACCCGGGTAATCCCCTCGAATGATATCGACGGATCTGATCCCAATGCCGGAATAAGAGAATGGCCCCCGAATTTATTTTCCTAGTTCTCCTTACTCTCCTCTACAGTGCTGGGCAGTATCGAAGATACATGTATCTTAGATACTATCTTAGATACTCTATGGGTATCTTGTATCTGTATCGCGATACGTCTCGCAAAACGAGTATCTGTATCTGTATTTCCGATACATTCAGCAATGTATCGTGTATCTTAAGATACAAGATACCACTATAAGAGCACCACCGTGCGAAACAATAAACGTCGACCGGAATTCCGGTTCTCAAGCTGATATTGCTGCCACTAAGCCACCTGAATAAAACTAACGACAGTTACATTCTTGTATATTTCCACCAGAGCACTCCAGCGAGCACAGGTGATGAGGTTTAGACGTCCCCATCGGTGGAGCAGAGTCATGTGATGGCGCTCGATCCATCTCGACAAAAACAAGCGTGCGAACGTCTACGCGCAGCCTACCTTTCTTTCCCTAGATGTTTTCTTTTTTTTTAGTTGTGTTGATGCCATGACACTTCTTCATAGCCACTGCACTGTGCTGCGTACTCGAATGCGTGCGGCGTCTTTCGCACAAATTCTGATGCCGCTATCCTCTCGCCATCGAAGTTTTTCTTGCGTGCTGCTTCGTTGCAAAGTCGCAAGACGGCAAGAATGGGGCTGCTTTGCGTCTCGCGGCTTTCACACATCAGCGATTTGAAAGATTTCGTGGATGTAAGCTTGACTTGCATAGGTACGATGAGATTGACTTACATGCAAAGGATATTCTAACAACCGTCCCTCTATAGGTGCCTACGTTATGTGCAATAGAACGAGCACTTATGTAACAGGGAATATTTTGACGTACTGTGTCTTTGTTCTTCCTGATGAATTTTTAGAGAAATTCTTTTAATGATAATTTGATTGTTGGCACAAGTGCTTTCTTTGCTGTCCTCCGTTTGCATCCCATACATTACCTAGTCCTCTGCATAGCTTTAAGTGCGAAGCTGTTTAGCAAATCGTTCCTTGTCCGGCGAACCAAAAGACTATCATCATCACGAATGGCTATGTGCCACAGAAATTGGGTCAATTCCCCTACTCACCACTGGTCCCCTAAAAATGAAGAAGGCAACAGTTAGCCCAACAAATGGCTGCGAAGCGACGGCAGCGAGCCGAAGACCCCGAGTACGTATAACGAGAGAATACTAGGTAACGGGAAAGGAAACGGCGGCTTCTAGAAGACCCCGAAGCGATGGAAGGCCGACGGCAACGACGATGGAAGGTGCCCGATGCCGTCCGGCTCGTCTACCTGAAAGGCGAAGACTGGTAGGCCTACATCAACGACGATGGAAGCTTGCGCCCGATGCCGTCTGCTAGTCTACTCGAAAGACGAAGACTGGTCCTAGCCATAAGCTGATCGGTCTTCATGCGCCGTAACAGCAAAGTTCATCCCCGCTACAGCCAAGTTCAAGCAACAGTTCAAGCCAAGTTAAACCAAAAGTTCAGCAACGTTACAGCCAAATTCAAGCCAAGTTCAACCTCGCAAAAGCCAAGTTCAAGTCAAGTTCAAGCCTCGCTACAGCCAAGTTCAACCTTGCTACTGCCAAGTTCTGCCTATAGATACAAAATAAATATGCATGAGACAGATCAGCTTTGCTGTGTATCGAGCTTTGCGCCACTTAGTGCAAGCTTTGAGCCATATTTTTCTCCCGTCTGTTTATTGTTATATGTCTTTTGTAAAAAAAAAGTTCTCTGGTTTATCCTTATTTTCACTGTCTGCGAACGTAGTTTTATTTCATATTTCGCGGGCTTTCTTTAAAAGCCCGAAAATATTCACGACGCAGCATGTACACTAAAAAAATGGATCGGTCGTTTTTAAATGCGCTCTACGATGTGTCGAAGCGCAGTTGGCGCTAAAGTGGATATTGAAAATGTCGCATAATTGACCTTATTTAATTAACCAGTTAAGCTTATGACAAAACATGCCCTAACGAGCACCCCATGACGGTACACCAAATACCTTTGGTTTCATTCAGCGGCAGTTAACCACTTGTTTTTTTTTCATATTTTGTTCAACTTACGTGAAACACCCTGTATTATTCACTTTGATTGTTTAGTATGGAACCACCTTGCTATTTGACTTAAATATATTAACGCGGTAGCGTTAGAGAGCTCGTGTCGCAGAAATTCCGTTGTCGGCGTCGGCACCGTTGGTTGTGAGCGAAAAATCATCCGTGAGCGAAAAATCGAGAAAATAGCAAATAAAATAAACGATAAAATCTTCGGTCCCAATGAGGATCGAACCCAGGCCGTTCGCGTGGCAAGCAGGTGTCTTACCACAAAGCCACGATATTGCTTGCAGCTGCTTCGGACAAAAACACTACATAAATGCCATGTAGTAGAAGGAGTCTCCTTAACGCATTTTGTTCGGCAGGTGTCACGACGAAAACAAGCCCATACGGTAGGCGCATTCGCGAGGCCATCAAATTACGTCGAAAAACGCCGGGATAGTGCAGCCATCGCCGCTAAATACACACACGAACTTTCAAACAGCTCTAAAAATGGACAACTATGTCCATCTAGAGGAAAACATATCAAGCCAACGCAGCAAGCGCTAGATAATGTGCTGCCATCTGTGAGGCATTGTGAGAAATATGTCTCGACTTTTCATGGCATCCGAGAGGGCCGGCGCGCGGCGTATATCTTGGAGGCCATGCGACTCTTGCTTTAGATCGAAAGCCTGTAAAATTCGCGCGCGTGCGTGCGTGTGTGAATGTAACAATACACATTAATAAGTATGCACTTAGTGGTTGAAGTGCGCACTAGGGGCCGGATTTCGCTATCGCGTTCAACTCTTAAAGGCGAAGCTTAAGGGTCCCCCAATTTTTGATTTTCCTTTGTTTAGGTCACCTTAAAGTATTCTTATTGTTACAGATCTGCAGGTAAGCAGAGCGAGAAGTGGCAATAGTGTGAATAGCAGTGATAACCTGTGGCGCTTTGTGCCTGTAGAACACGTCTGAGGCGTTTCCTGGCGGCTCAGGTTCTCTCGAAGAAATGGTAAAAGATTGCACTTTAGTGAATATGTTCCCAGCGAACGCTTTACGCCAGCAGATAAGTAAAATATGAAAAATCGCTGCAGTTTTATGTCCCCCCCCAATCAATTGTGCGATTATATAGTTAATCGTCTTCACACGATGCATCACAAACAATATCGCTACCGGCGTTGTTGCTACTCAACACCTGTTGGTGGATGCGGTATTATAAAAGCAAAAATACGCTTGCGGACAAAGTAAGACTGCACAGCGTTGTTTGCGCCGTCGTGCGGAGGTATCTTAATAAGGTTCTTGCAAGTAGATGGCAACCTGCTAGCTGGTCGACAAGTAGAGCCGCGACAACCATAAGTGACAGAAGTGTGAAGCAGAAACCACTAATAGCGCAGCGGTTAAAGAGCTGCCATGTTAAGCAGCCAAACAAATCCCAATATGTTGTTTATGAATGAAAACTAATATACCTTTATCAAAAATTTATTATT
>NC_051185.1:35614893-35634893 GCF_013339695.2 Rhipicephalus sanguineus
AAACCAAAACACTATTATCGGGGAAGGAAGTGCGGTCGTTCGAAAAGTAGTTCTTGTGATACGAAGTAGACAAAGTTCCTTTCGAATTGCGTGTGGTAACCAGAACTTACCTTAATGCCCCGCGTTTCGAGAAGATGAAGCTTGTCCTAAAAAGACAGCATGAACAGAAAATGAACTGCGCCAGTAGATGTGTGCTTAGGAAAAATAACGCTTGAGCAAACAAGACATGTCTGAACATTCGAGTAGCTGGTTAGAGTCGTGTTTTGTGCGGCTAAGGCAACACCATGTTCAGTTTTCTACTTGCCCCCCTGTGCGCCATGGTGGAACAGTAGCTGCGGTGCTCCGTCGGTTGCAGACCCGCAGGTCGTGGGATCGATCCCGGCCGCGGGGCTCGCACTTCGATGGAGGCGAAGGTGCAAGAAGCCCTCCATGTTCTGTGGGATGTCAGTGTGCACATTAAAGAACACTATGCAGTTAAGATTATGCGGAGCCTTGCACTATGGATGTCAATGCACATTAAAGAACACTATGCAGTTAAGATTATGCGGAGCCTTTCACAACGGATGTCAGTGCACATTAAAGAACACTATGCAGTTAAAATTATGCGGAGCCTTTCACTACGGGATATCAGTGTACATTAAAGAACACTATGCATTTAAGATTATGCGGAGCCTTTCACTACGGGATATCAGTGCACTTTAAAGAACACCATGCAGTTATGAGTATTCGGACCATTTCACTACGGGATCTCAGTGCACATTAAAGAACACTGTGCAGTTAAGATTATGTGGAGCCTTGCACTATGGGATGTCAGTGCACATTAAAGAACACTATGGAGTTAAGATTATGCGGAGCCTTTCACTACGGTGTGTCAGTGCACATTAAAGAACGCTATGCAGTTAAGATTATGCGGAGCCTTTCGACACGGTGTGTCAGTGCACTTAAAGAACACTGTGCATTTAAGATATGTGGAGCCTTGCACTATGGGATGTCAGTGCACATTAAAGAACACCATGCAGTTATGAGTATTCGGACCCTTTCACTACGGGATGTCAGTGCACATTAAAGAACACTGTGCAGTTAAGATTATTGTGGAGCCTTGCACTATGGGATGTCAATGCACATTAAGAACACTATGCAGTTAAGATTATGCGGAGCCTTTCACTATGGTGTGTCAGTGCACATTAAAGAACACTATGCAGTTAAGATTATGCGGAGCCTTTCACTACGGGATATCAGTGTACATTAAGAACACTATGCATTTAAGATTATGCGGAGCCTTTCACTACGGGATATCAGTGCACTTTAAAGAACACCATGCAGTTATGAGTATTCGGACCCTTTCACTATGGGATGTCAGTGCACATTAAAGAACACTATGCAGTTAAGATTATGCGGAGCCTTTCACTACGGTGTGTCAGTGCACATTAAAGAACCTATGCAGTTAAGATTATGCGGAGCCTTTCACTACGGGATATCAGTGTACATTAAAGAACGCTATGCATTTAAGATTATGCGGAGCCTTTCACTACGGGATATCAGTGCACTTTAAAGAACACCATCAGTTATGAGTATTCGGACCCTTTCACTACGGGATGTCAGTGCAAATTAAAGAACACTGTGCAGTTAAGATTATGTGGAGCCTTTCACTACGGATGTCAGTGCACAATAAAGAACACCATGCAGTTATGAGTATTCGGACCCTTTCACTACGGGATGTCTCGTGATCGTACCTTGGATTAGGCACGCGAAACCCCGGATATTATTATTTAATACAGGAATGTGAACAAGCGAATTAGCTTAACTAGAAGCTAAAGCGAATATGTACGTAGGCAGCCTCAAAAACAGCCGTTCTCTATCTATGTGTCAAAATGGTTCGCTATACGGTGCTGTAAAATAATTTGGGACTGTTCTGAAATGGCTTTTTACACAAAAAACCCAATAGTGTTTTAGCGCCAATCATATTCAAACGAAACAAAATTCTAGAGAGTTTCGAGAAATTAGCTTTTTAGGTAAATAGCGACTATTTAATTCGTACTTAACTTTCAAATATCCACATGCCATTCATTTAAGAAGTATTGAAGAATATTGGCGGACTTCACATTCAATATTTTCTCGTAGATTAATATAACGTGATTAAATGCAGGGCAAATCTAAAATATTTTTTTTTATTATCTCCAGGTTTTGTTCTATTCTTTTGACATTCAAATATAAGAACATTTCTGATAAAAGAAAAGTACGAAGTACGCTCCGTCCTGCGCACATTCACACGATAGGTGTATTAAAGCTCACTTAAACTTCAATTGGCAGATAGAGAAAAGAGTACAAGCGAAAAGTTACTCGTGATGAATAAGTGCAATATAAGTAATTCGCCTCTCTTTACAGTTCCTTTACTGTTTCCTGTAATGTATTAAGAAATCCATTAAGTAATCGCTTTTGTAAAGCTAGCAGCCTTTCCTTTCATTCGAAAACTAATTAGCTGTCACAGCGCAGTGGGAAGCTTAATAAAGAACTTGGAGATATAATTTTAAGGTCTAGACCCCATAAAAAATTTCGCCGATCGTAACTTTGCAATCAGACTGATTCATACGGCTATTTAAGGAAACCTTGATTGGCAAGTTCACACACTAACACGCATACGAACAGAAAATGCCCACGGTCCCTTATAGATTCGCCTAAGACGACTCGAGGCAAAAGCCATCTTCTTTTTCCTCTATGTCGATTGCATGTACCGTCATGACTTCACCACTACGCCACAAGGCAGTGAAGGCACTTTTCTGCTTTTTGAGGACATGATTTCTTGTTGCGCTTCGGATTACAAGAAGGGGACGAGACAGGGACTACAGGAAAGGTGGTGCGCTAACTCACAACTAGTTTATTCACATCTTGCGAAGTGTCAAATCTAGTTAACAATCACAGGGGATGGATGAGGTGAAGGGCAGGACGTAGTGACATGAATAGAAGAAAAGGAATTAATGCAAGTGCATAGCGTAAACCTTCGTAAGCATAGACAATTTTTGGCAGATCATGTACGTCATTCTCTACAAATTTTATTTCGCCTGCGTTAAATATAACTCGGGTGCGCTGATGCATTCCTCTTTCGCAGCTATGATGAAAAATGCTTCTTTTATCTCCCTGGTATCCTTGTTACCACCACGTGCTAGCAACGGGGTGTCTTGTAAATGCGGCGTGCATGAACATCGTTTACAATGTGCCGCGAGGTGACCTGCTCTTTGCAATTGTTGGCAAGTGTATCTGTGTTCCACCAGACGTCAATAATGTAGCTTCCTGTCTGCCCTATGTATCTTTAACGCAGGTTAGGGGAGCATCATAGCTGCAAAAGAGGAATGCATCAGCACACCCTGGTTACATTTAACGCAGGCAGAAATAAATTACTAGAAATGACGTACACTGATCTGCCGAAAATTTGTCTGTGCTTACGAAGGCATATGCTATGTTCTTGCATTGTCTTTATTTTGTTCTAGTCATTTTGCTATATCCTGCCCTCCGCCTTATCCGTCCCATCTTATTTTAAACCTATAATTGACATATTTAGACTGGATGGCCCAATCAGCCGTGCTATATTGACACTTCGCAAGATGTGAATAAACTAGTTGTGAGTGTGCACAACACTTGTCCTGTAGTCCCTGTCTCATCCTCGTTTCGTAATCGCAAGAAGAAATCATGAACCACCGCCAACTAGCCCAATTCAACGCTCGGCTTTTTAGGACAACGGGCCAGCATGAACTCCTTTGAGTATTGTAGTGCGGTCCACACGTACGCGTCAGCGTATTTGTTAAGACTAACGCCTTAGGTTGACGGTCGTCCTAGGTTAATGGACCGTCGCCGGCGTCCCGCAGCTTCGGGAACAGTGATGCAGAAAATCACCATCACATGATGACGTCACCATATGACGTCACGATGATATCACAGATCGCCAATCTTTGTGTCCTCGTTATGACGTCACGTGGCGTGATGTGACGCGACGTAATTTGCGACGTCGCCTGACGTAACGTCACATGACCTCATCACGTGACATAGTAGCTTGGTCACAGGTGGTGCGATCACGGAGGCAGTGCAAACCATGTGAGGTGGCTCCAATCTTGGAGTCAGTGGAGAACCACGTTAGATGCAGAAAGCTTTCGAAGGGTGGTGGGCAGGATCAATATATCACGTATGGGGAAAGGCTTATTCTTGATGAATCGGCGAAATATAAATGATTCGCCTCTCTTCACAGTTCATTTCCTTAATCTCTTAATTAAGAAAAGGCACTCAGAATAGCACTGATGTAGCTTCAGCGGCAGTTTGGGCCTTTCATTCGCAAAACTAATCTATCTGTCACGGCCCAGTGCCATGTTAAACAAAGGACTTTGACGTGATTGCAAATCTGGACTTTACAAAACTTTCGCGAATCGTGTAACTTTGCGTCAGACTTATTAATAGACTATTTAGGAAAGTTTTGATTGGAAGTGCTCTCTCTCTCTCTCTCTCACACACGCACAATACTGAATAAATAATTCACCTGAGTTATTTTTGTGAATTGTGTTTATAAAAGAAGCTTGATGAACAAAATACTGTACAGATATCTTCCCATGAAAAGTATGACTCGTAACAAGTGCAAAGGGTGGCAACTTCTCATTTAATTGTACGAGTGATACCTTGGCGTCGAATTGCAGCTAACTCTTTTCGAACATTTATGTGCAATATGGCTACGAAATTACAATGTATCGTGAATCCAATTACAATGTAATTGGAATCCAATCCAATTACAATGTAATTGAATAACAATTAGTCCCTACAAAACGTGTAGTTATGGTTATAACGACTCTTTAGAATATTAGAAAAGTTTATATATGTACCTTGCTAAGCACGACATCCAAATGTGCGCTATTTACAAACCCTCAGTGCAATATCAGGCGCAGCCATCCTGTTATTACCTCACAATTCTCCCGTCTCTCGCGCGCGCACTTATGGAGGCCAATTCTGAACGCGGTCGCTTGGAATCTAGCCTTAACAACCTGCCTGCATCAAGATTTAACAAAATGCAACCACTAACTAGCGGATTCTCCGCGATTAAAAAGAAGGAAAAAAAGTGAACAAATCAAGGCGAAACCAAAAGAAAAAACGAAAAAGCGAGGCGCTTCCTAGTGTTATCTCGTTCAAATGCGCGTCTTTCTCGAAGAGCGCGAGAACAAGCGAGATAGTTTCTCGCACTCGAACTTCCAGGAATCGTGTAATTCACTTGCACGCCTCCTCTCCGTTCTACTCATCTCTCTACATGTTATATGACACCATATAGAGAGATAGCACAAGATGTCTCCCATTCCCTTCTTTTTGATATTACCACCCAAATTGCGATGTGGAGCGGTGTATGAACTCTAGAGGGAAATTCTAGAGGCCCGTATGATGAGCGATGTCAGGGCACGTTAAACAACGAAGTTTCTGGAGCCATTCACTACGGCGTGCCCCAGAATCATACCGGGGTTTTCGGACGCAAATCCCCAGAAGTCATTATTAAGCTTGTCTGTCTACGACTGTAGAAGCTGGAGCGCCAGCCGTTGGCGTGTCATCTTTCTCGCTCACCGAGGCGCAGAAGCGACGAGGCTTAGCTCAATGGCAGTGTTTTTTTGGTCATGACAGATTCATAACAGGCGGTAGAAATAGGGGCGGCCCAAAGTGGCGAGTTGGGACTCCATGTGCGAGCTTGGGAACCGCACAGAAAAGCAAGAGAAAGAAAAAGAAAGGAAAGCGAAAAGAAAACCACATTTCCCTCGAATCAGAAGATAAGAATGTCTGATTAAATGCCATAGCTGTCACAATGGATGATGCAAAGCGACAGCTGCGAACGCGATAAGCCTGAGCGCGCGCCTGTGAAAGCGATTGCGGCGCATGGGCGAGGCTTTGCGTTCACACACACACACACACACACACACACACACACACACACCACACACACACACACACACACACACACACACACACACACACACACACACACACACACACACACACACACACACACACACACACACACACACACCACACACACACACAGACCTATCAAACAACTTATAATAGCCATCGGCTTACCTTTGGACTGAAGCGACGTTGTACACACACACACACACACACACACACACACACACACACACACACACACACACACACACACACACACACACACACACACACACACACACACCACCACACACACCTATCAAACAACTTATAATCGCCATCGGCTTACCTTTGACTAAAGCGACGTGGTACAGAATCACGAGTGGCCGCGTAATTCTAGAGTTTAAACACGCAGCGCGGTAGGTAGTCATTTCTACAGCGGTGGTAAAAAATTCAGGCAAACATGGCCACAACAGGCACATACGCAGTCTATAAGTTCACCTTTCCAATGTTGTCCCTCGAACAACATACTTCGCGCATCAGCCACCGGCAATGCGGCAAGCGCAGGCTGGTGAAAGGAAATAGGCTTTGGAATTCGTGGCATTCCAGTCTTTCTGGGTGCGTTGCTAATCGCCAGAATGACGTCACGTGTGCGGCTCAGTCGCAAGGAGCCATCAATCCTGCAACGCTTGCGTTGCATAGTGCTCACGTATGATCGTGTCATGCCGACGTGCGATCACATGATGGTGAAATTGATTTGCTGGATGCTAAACCATGTTTCAAAGCCGGAACAAGAAAAAAAAAAAAAAAAACATCGACACAGCGTAGAGAACGAAGACAGGAAACCGACGATAAGGCAATTCAGTACTTCGGGGCCACGTGGCAATATGAGTTGCATAACGGCGTTATCGCTAATGAAGCTCGTAGCCGTACACGCTCCATGTTAAAAACTAAGCGACGTCGTTAAGTAGTCAACAGTTAAGCTAAGCATCTGATTATCCTCTTTCTTCCACTTAGTATTCGTGGCATTCTTCGAATGAAAGCCCCGGAGCAAGATAAAACAAGTTATCCTTCAAAATTATATGACATAAGAAAAAAGCACCAGAGTGCTCGAAACGGAGCGACGCAAATCAGGAGGAGCATGCGTCGATCAAGCCGAGGTTTCCCGCCGTGGATCCCGCAAGAACCTCTCGTGAGAACGTGTGGGGGGAAAAGCGATTCCGCTAGCACGCGTACATTAATTCGAGAACCGGAAACGGTGTGAGTGGCGGGAGCTAAAATGTGCGACATGTAAAAGGCAGGCTGTAGTCATCGCGAAAGTGTTTATATAACTGTATGTCTGGAATGGGCAGAAGAAGGGTGAGGGGGGAGTGGAAGGGGAGAGAAAGGAGGAAACATCTGCTGCAATAAAAACGAATGAACGAAACTAAAAGACGACCGCTCGTCGCATCACCATTACATGCTCGTTGTCTCGAGACAGAGCGACTCGCGAATCTGTCTCTAATAAAACGAAAGCAGCGTGTTCTGTCTGCGCATCACGCGCAACTCGACAATAAAGAAGAAGATGCGTAAGAAGGAGTGATTGAGACGACGATCTCATGAGAAGACAGGCGCCATGAGTTTCTTGGTAGTTGTCAGACAGGAAAGAACTGTACGTGAGAGCAAACGTCGCGAACAATGGGACAGCGAGCCTCGCCGAGAGCCTCGTAGCCGTCGTTTGGAAAGATGGGCGTATTACGACAGCAGGTAAAGAGCGTCGCTATTTGCGGTTGTCTAAACGATGCGAAGTAGTCGGAACGATACCTAGTACTCTACGTATTAAACGCAGTATTTAGCTCCCGCTATTTCACAGCTGTAATAATATTATTATTATTAATAAGGTAATAATATTAATAATAATAATCAATGAATCAATCATTTATTTGACACAGCCTAATCAAGCCAAAAAGCCCATAGGGGTCATTGTTTGTAGCTTTTAACTAGCAATACTACTACTACTACTACTACTACTACTACTACTACTACTACTACTACTACTACTACTACTACTACTACTAATCAATCAATCAATCAATCAATCAATCATTTATTTAACGTGCCCAGGAACAACCGTAAGGTCTTTGTGCAGGCGCACGCAAAAAAAAACAATAAAAATAAACTATACAATACAGACAGTCTTCAGAAATAAAAAGAGCAAATACACGTAGACAAAGAGAAATGAACACAAAAGGGGAGGAGTAAAATAAGACAACACGAGAAATATTGAAGGGGAATGAAAAATTAGATTGCATATATACAACTATGCGGAAAGACGGAGAAGGGAAGACTTTGTACATTGTGCCATACTATGTCAAAACAGTGCAAAGCTCGGATAAAAACAATGATTGTGGACTATGAAAAATGTCAAGATCGAGAAATTAACATTATAGAGACTTTGTATTCTGTGAACGGTAGAGTGTTGGAAGAAGCAGGCGGGTACATGAAACGGTCTGTTCTCTCTGGTTAACTTACGCGGAATTCGAAAATTAACACAATTGAGAAGTACAGGGCAGATATGATACCGTGGACTAGCTTGTAAAGAAACAAGAGATCAGAACGATTTCGTCGGCAGTGAAGTGATGGCAATGATAATAATTCAGCAGTATTTGAACGAGATTTTTTAGCAAAGCGATGGTTATATATGCTAAGGAATTTTTTCTGGACTCGTTCAATGGTGTTACCGCTGGATTGAGCAATGCATTCCATATCACGGACGCATACTCCAGTTGAGGAAGACATAGCGCGGTGTACAATTTTCGGAAGGGCATAGGAGAACGGAATTCTCTAGACAATCTGCAAACACAGCCTAGGGTGCGAAGACCCCGCAAAGCAACACGCTTAGCGTGAGCAGAAAAGTTTAACGTGCTATCAACAACAACACCAAGATCACTGATCTCATAAACCTTGCACAAGGACACAGAATTGACAGAGTATTGAAATGACACGCTAGATGTTTTGCGAGTGATAGACATGAATTTTGTCTTCGAGGCATTCAGAGAAAGGTTATTAGCGTTGCACCATTCGGAAAAAGAGCGCAAATCTGACTGCAGCAAGCGACAGTCGTTAACTGAATGAATTTCCTTAAAAATCTTGATGTCATCGGCATACAAGAGGAAAGAAGAATTATGAATGGCAAAAGAAACATCATTAACGTAAATTAAAAATAGGAGTGGGCCTAATACTGACCCTTGAGGGACCCCACTAGTCACTTTATACAAAGAAGACGTTTGGCCATTTACCGCTACATAACAATATCTATTGAGCAGATAGCTCTGCAGGAGATTCACAACCGACAAGTCAACATCAAATTGCGCAAGTTTAACCATAAGCAGTGTGTGGCTGACTACGTCAAAAGCCTTGCTCAGGTCACAGTAGAGTACGTCAACCTGTCCTCTCTGAGAAATAGGTGTGGAGATCTGCGTCATGAAACTAGCAAGATTTGTGGTAGTTGAGCGGCCAGCGAGAAAACCATGTTGATTAGGAATCAATGAGCTTTTAACACTAAAAGACAATATTTTGTGAAGAGTCAGCTCGAAGATCTTTGATGTGGCACATAGTAGAGAAATCGGGCGATAATTAGAAACATCTGTTTTAGAGCCCGACTTAAATACTGGGAAAACACGGGCAGTTTTCCACATGCTAGGAAATGTGGAAGTGTCCAGGCAGTTATTAAATATCGTAGTCAGTACTGGGACAAATATACTACTATAAGCTTTTAGTATGGCGGAGGGGATGCCATCTGGGCCACATGATAAGGATGGTTTTAAGCACTTAATGCATTCGCAGATAAGATTTTCATCCAGCGACAAAGCACTGGGTGAGCGAACTGCCTTAGGCTGTCTGATATCAGTGCTAGAGTCTGAGGCCTTATAAACGGATGAGAAATGTGCGGCAAAACAGTCAGCGACGGCATGCACTTCTACCCCATTTGAGTCTAGTAGTCTGAAAGACTCTCCGCTTTTGCTGGACCGTTTACGTACATACTTCCAAACTCAGCTGGCCTGTCAGAAGCGCTTTTTTCTAAGAATTCAATATACGAACTATGATCCCGTTTATATAGGCGTTTAGCGAGAGTTCGAAAAAAGCTGAACTCTTCCTTCCACTCGCTCGATAGAGAACATTTAGATTTCCTGTGTGCGCGATCTTTATGCTTCAGTGCACTGATAAGTTCAGATGAGAACCAGTGGGGGTATTTACGTTGTTTATGTGTGTATTGGGGAATAAAATTACGCATGCTGCTCAGTACAAGCTCCGCAAACTGATCAACCTGGTCATCAACATTCGGTTTGTCAGTAACCTGTGACCAGTCAACGGTGGACAAGTGATGATAGAGGCCCGTGTAATCACCTCGCCTGAACGCAAATCTTGGAGATTTGTTTACGTAACTGCTGTAGCTCGTTGTTTCGGCTGATGCAGATAATCTTACGTTAAGTGGTGGGTGGAATTTGTCCGGACGTACAAGAGAGACGTTGGAGCGGGAAACTTCAAGGGGTTGATCGTTTGACACACACAGGTCTAAGACGTTGCCACTGGAATTGCGACTGAATTATGTTGCACTAGGGAATTAAACGCCAGAAAGTCCAAGAGCAGGCTGCACTTTTTCTCTGTGAAATGATTGTAATGAGAAAAGGTAAGCGTGCTCCAGTCAATTCCAGGTGCATTGAAATCCCCAAGAACAATAATTCTGTGCCCACTATGAGAAGATATCACAAGTTCAATAGAAGACATGACATCGTGAAACGAGGCAGGGGAAATGCTGGGCGGTAAATAGAAGCATCCAATCAACAATTTTTCACGGCGCTCAAGGTTGATTTCTAGCCAGATCGATTCTTCGATAGTTTCTAGGTCTTTCCGTCTAACGGATTTCAGTGAATTGTCAATGGCAATCAGCACGCCACCGCCTTTCTGTTTGGTTTCACTGAAATCTCGGTCACGGCGAAGGTGGTGTAGGTCGGGGGAAAAAAGTCCGATGAGGGAATTTCAGTGCCGAGCCAGGTTTCAGAGATAGCAATAATAGGAAAAGCAGACGAAAGAACATTAGAGAAAAAACTCGAGTGTCTTGGTACGCAGACCCCGAGCATTTTGGTAGAATATGTCTACGTCACACGGCACTTTGGATTCCAGTCACTATCTCAGAGGGATGAAGCATGTCATCGCGCAGCTCCCCACGAAATGGCTTGAAGAGGCATCCGAGGGGCCACATCGAAGGGTCATTCAGGCGTTGTAGTGTTTCCTCGTCAACTTCAATATAGAATGAAGAATATGACTGGAACTTTGTTTGAAGTCGCCGGCAGGAGATGGGAGACAGATCCAATGAAGCAATATGTTTCTTAATGTCAGCAGTAGTGGTGTCCGGGCTCAGCTTCGTAACAAAAAATGGCCTTTGGCCATTGTGGCCTTTGTGGCCGTTGAGCTACAGATATCGTGGATGTTTTCATAACTCCAAACGAGGCGGGTTTCTTCTTTCTTTCACCCTCAGTCACCGCTGCAGAAGAGGCTGTCACAGGCATCACACTGACACGCTCCGACGTGTCTACGTCAGCTGGCGGCGAAGTCGAAGATGAAAGAATTTTGGAGAGGGGTTGTTCGGAGAACGCAGGTTGCTTGGAGGTCACAGACGGGTCAACGGTCACGTGCGCTGGGGGTTTCACAGGTGCCTTCACTGCCACGGCGGCCGTGCGGCGCGTCAGCTCCTCACGCAGGAAGCGGACCTCTGCACGAAGGGATGCGACCACGCGAGTTTGTTGTACAACACCGCGGGAATGATCCTTACGGAGCCGCTCGTTGTCTTCGCGTAGTTGGGATACCTCGTCGCTGAGGAAACGAGATTCCCTCCAATGCGTCGAGGAGGAGGCGGCGCAGCCCGGCGAGTTCGTCACCCGGAGGGGTACACGTGGAGAGGGAACCGGTTTGAGAACTGCAATGCTCACCGCTGCACCCCGACGAGTTGCTTTCGCTAGGCTTACCAGAAGCACGGCTCAGATCACATAAATTGCAGCAAAATGAGCGCGATCCAGACTTCAGGAGTTGCAGCTCTTCATCAGGCCAGGTTACACATTTCGCATGAACGCGTTTAGAGCAACTTTCACAGCGGAAAAACTGCTGCTTACCGAAAACGGGCAGGAGCATAGCAAGCATGCATCCCGACTGGGAGCCATGGTGATATAATATATAATATAATAATATAATAATAATAATAATAATAATAATAATAATAATAATAATAATAATAATAATAGTAGCAGTAGTAGTAGTAGTAGTAGTAGTATCAGTCGTAGTTGTGAGACTACATAACTACGATCAAGGATCAAGGGCCAGTTTGTAGACACAGCCTAATCAAGCCAAGAAGCCATGCATAGGGGTCATTATTTGTAGCTTTTAACTAGTAATGATGATTATCATCATTGTCATAACTAGTACAGTTAAATTTTCAATTATTGTCCAATATGCCTTCATTTTCGATCACCATTATCTGTTGTCTGCATTCAGTGGTTCTAGTGGAATAGCAGTTGTTTTTTCTGCTATGAACCTTAACAATAATAATGACAAGAATAACTGCGATGGTTTTACGTGCCAGAACCGCGATATGATTATGACGCAGGCCGTGGTGGAGGGCTCCGGAAATTTTGACCATCTGGGGTTCTTTAACGCGCACCAGGGGTCACCAGCATTTCCGAGGCTTTTCGGGGAATTCTTGTGCTCAGTCTCGCGTAAGAAACAGTCAATATGATGAACAGTAGAGAAGGAACGAGTGAGATGCGAAACCTGGAGAATCCTTTTACGGTCCTCATGCCGTTTTCTTTGCTCTCGCTGTTGCTTCTTCTTTTCCGGGGCCATTCGTTTAGGAAAGTTCACGTGCTCAGCTGTACATGCGAAGGTCTGAGTTTTCTCCGGTTTCGCCTTTACAACAGTACGCACTCGCAACATACGGGACACCCAACGAAGAAGAAAGAAGTCGCGTGGAACGATCTATTGCTGCGAAAGCGCGTAGACAGTGGACTGACTTTGCTTCGCGACAGCAGGGTTGAATGAGAGCAGGAGGAAGAATTGAAGACGCTAGCGAAAGGCCGAGCTGATTCAAAATCGATGCCTGTCGTGGTCCTTCTGTCCCTCGCCGCTTTCCCGATAAGGACCATTGCAGCACGTCCGCGAAGAGGGAACTGAATGTTTTTTGCAACGCTGGCGGTGCTGTGTGGAGGCGTATATATTAGTATAAAAGAGGAGATAGATTGACACACTGGTGGCGCGTAAGTGCTTGTAACGGTATACTGGCAATGTCGTGGCACTTTTCGGGGTGTCCACGAAGAAGAGTAAGATAGAAGAGGAGCCCGGTGGTTCGGACGTCCGCTTTAACAGCAGACCACATCAACCCCACCCCTCCATAACTGCCTTCTATATACATCTTTTTCCTTTCACGTTGGTATGGCTTGTCCCCATTCCCATACTGCCAGGTTCGGAAAACCAAGCTTTCGACAGATGTCCCACAACAGCTCCTGTTCTTTATTTTTTTTTCTCTTTGCTCGTGGCGATAGGCGACGATAGAAGTGCGGTATAATGCCGGTGTGCCGGCAGTATACAACGCGACACGTGCCACCAGGTGCGACGGTTCACGACAAGCTTCTGTGTGGACACACATATTGATGGAATTGTTTATGGGGCATAAAAGAAAGAAAAAAAATACATGAAGACGTAGAGTAGTTGAACATATCAGTTATTTTATGGCGCCCGTCCTGTGGTACAATATAGAGCATTAAGCAGAGGTGTGCTGCAGAACGTGTTGCTTCGGCAAGTCCCTACAGGCGTTGTCATCTACGGAAATGAGAGAGAGAGAGATAAAACTTTATTTACAATAAAAAATTCTTTTGGGGGGAGCCCTAGTCGAGGGCCCCGCTGGCCTTGGCCGCCCGTTCAGCTTCAAAGAAAGTACGGCGAGCATGTTGCGCTCTGTAATGCTTGAAAGCGAAAGCCTGTTCACACTTGGTAACGCAACAGCTTATGCAGTCGTGGAACAGATTTCTTGCAAGACGTAACGAGCCGCAGCTTTAATGCGTAAATGCATTAATGTGTTAATCGAATTTAATGCATTAAATTACCTTAACGCTCGCAGTCGATCGCACTGTTCCTCACTTCTTCTGGTGATTTCTGTACCTCGAGCTGTGTTCTGCCACCTCCGGGAATCGTCCAAATTTTCACCAAGCGACAATACCACGTGATAACGTTCCCATCGTGATGTTACGACTTCCATGCGTCTGGTTCCATATAGTGTGAATGGTTAACGATAACCAATATGAATGCGAAAGCCTTAGATGCCTCATCAAACGCGAAGTGTGACAGTCGGTGACGGAGTCAACATGTACGATGCTAAATGTCACGTAATCAAAGATCACTGCTTGATGTCGTCCCATGAAGACGTCATCACAAGAAATCATCGCACGGTCAAATGTGGGCCGATCCCGGCGGCAGTGCGAATACAGATGAGGTGCAGGAAACTTTCAATGCCGCTGATCCTGGAGGCATTGCAAAACCACGTTCGGTACAGAAAGCTTTCGGGGGAGGAAGTGGAAAGAATCGATACAGTTGACTGAGAAGGAAAAAAAAGATGGCTTTCGCCTTAGAGTCATCTAGGCGAATGCATAAAGAACCCTATGAGCTTTTTTTGATGTCATCGTGCGAGAACAACGTTTTCTTGCCGTAATGCCGGAATCGTTTTTCTATCGTTTCACCGACTAACAGCGCTGTCATCGTCTTTGCGAGCTTCCGTTATTGCCACGTCATAAATCCTTGGCGTCACATGAGAGGCAATCAAGTGAGATTGCCTCTCATGTGACGCCACCACGTCACCACGTCACCAGGTCACCGAAGCCAGCGGTCAAACGATCGGTCATTAAAGCTATACAGCTGCCGATGTGAACGTCTCCTTCCAGATTATGCGGGCATTTGCTTTTTTTATAGCTTCGAAGCAATAACAGGGAAATCTATTATGATACTCCGTGTGATATAGCGTAAGATACATTGAAAACGAAGAACACAAACAGACAGCGCCAGCAAAGTGATGTGAGAGAGAAAGACTTGAAGAAAGGCGTACAGAGAAGAGATGTAATAATAAAAATACGAATCGTGTCAAACGATAGGGAGAACCCGGAACGGCCGTTTGAACTAGCCATAATCCGGTGGCAAAATTTGCATCTTCTCTACCACGAAAACAGCAGGGTCGGGGCTGAGTTTTAGTGTCCATATATCACACAGTGGGAACGTTTCACGTTTTGGATTTATTTATCACTTTTTTTCAGGATCTCCGTGTCGATGCAGTGCCCCAGGGGAACGATTTTGAACGCCAGACTTTGATGGCGTCGCCTAGGTGGCGCAGGTCTGTCGATACCAAGCCTAGGCGGGTGGTACATTTTGCGAACAAGGCAGAATACAGAGCTCGATCATCATCAGCAGGCAGCTATACAGAGAAGTCAGGCTGCTATTATATACTGTCGGAGAAACGCATTTCTAAAAAGAGTTAGTACGACGCAGTTTCCGAGAAATCGGTTGCATCCTTGTCATGTATGATGGCGTTTTCCAGCCATCACACAACAGCACACAAGCCACTGGCATCGGCAGCGAGATTGCAGATAGACTCAAAGCCTACGCTGCTGGTGCATAGGGAAGGAATGGGGGATGTTAGGGAACAGAATTCAAAACGAAATGGGAAGCTGGGGAGAGGAAACTAACAACAAAGAAAAGTGATATTTCACCTGAAAGTGCACTATATAACACTGAGAAGTTTACAAACAAGGCCAAAAAGAAAGCTGTACTGCCTTCCGCAAGAAGCAAGCGGGCTGGCTGGCAGGAACCCCACAAATGCGCTAGATACGGGAAGAGAGAGGGGGATGGTAGACCGAGTGTTCCCCAATCTTCCTTCCCTGAAACGCGCCTCGGATGTTGGGGAAAGCCGCGTACTAAGGCGGATGAGCCATTGTGTGTTCCGGCGAAGTTGACGTCAGGGGGTCATATTCGATAGCGCCGTTATTGCACGCTAGATGCAGACAGTGAAAATTTAGCCGAATAGCGAGAAAAGGCAGGCAGGCTGGCTTGGCAGCGTCTTGCAGTGCTGTTTGTACTGTACTCATTTCTATGTTATAGAGACAGGGCGTGCAAACACGGACACAGACTCCCCTGTGTCCGTGTTTGCACGCCCTTTCTGTTTAACATGAATGCTTACCTACCAGATCAGCCCTCTGTTACCTTAATCTCACTTATAGTTCCTGCTGTCGACTCGTATATACTTATACGTGTATATTCTTGCCTCCCTTACTATATGGCTCGTCGTTTTCGGATTCTGTTATACTGATGTCTCGGCTAGGAGAGCGCAATTATGAAAAATGTTTGTCAGGATGAATAAGTCAAGAAAGATGTTACGTTTCATTCAGTATCAGCGGTTTAACTTAACCGGACTGAAAATTCTCATATAAGGCTATATAGATTCTTTGACAGAAAAAAGCTTCGCATATCCATCTCCAATCAAAACTCCTTGCTCCTATCCATACTGCGCCTATGCTACGACATAATGAAGTTTGCTGACGCTTTATACAAACACTTTGCGTGATGAATCCGTATGTGCATGCCTCCCAATTTTCAAGCCATAAACCGACTAAAGAATATCATCCCATTACAAGATTATTTGGCGTATATTTCGTCTTCATCATAGGCGTACAAGGTGACCCGTATGTCCAAGTTTAGATCGCTTGAGATTTGTTTTCCATATGTACATTTGAAACCGTGTTTTTTTTTTAAATACAGATATGTAAATTGACCGAAAAACTGCTCCGGATATCGCAGCTGACTTGCTTTAAAAAGCAGGACGTTAAAAACATAGAGCTATGAGCGACCAAAGAAACATGTCTGCGCGTCGCGTTCACAACCTACTGGCCAAACTAGCGCCAATAGAAACTCACTTATCTTCCTATTTGGCTTCGTCTTGAACAAGGCAAAAAATAAAAGGTACGACGCGAAGACAGCTCGACAGTTAGAAACAGAAAGAGACGAAAAGAACATTGATAATGAACGCGCAAACGAGTCCGGTCTCGTTGTTTCTCGTGGGGCGGTGCGCGACTAATGAACCTCGGAGCAGAGCTGCCATATCTCTCGCCTCGGGCTCAGCAAAACCGAATCGCGACAGCCGAGAGGACAATGAAAAACGCTCTTCCGATTTGCTACGCAATCCTTGCAATTACCGTCATCCAACGTCTCCCCTTGCTTTTCTCGTCAGCAGAGCCATTATGAATGCGTCGTCCCGTACTGTGAACCCCGTGGAAATACACAGAGGATGGGGGCAAAGCCTGTCTTTTTTTTGTTTTTTTAGACAGCGCATTCCAGAGCCTCCGCTGCACTCATTGTGTAACCAAGTGGGATGGTTATTTTGGACCTAAATTATTTATTTCGGACCTAAGTTCGGGCCTAACTACCCTATTTATTCGCATACTGCCAGTACTGGTTCGCATAGGTCATTTTAAGGTAATATAAAAAAAAATTCTTTACGTCCTTTCTGTCACGTATATAGCCATCACATTTATAAATATCTTTAGAGCGACACGTTAACTTTCTTTTGGAGGGCCATGCACACCGCGACTGTTCAAAAGAGAGCTAACGGGTATCTTTAAAAAGAGTTATACATATGAGTGTTATATAAGGGGCAAAAAGGATTCAGATGACTCTTCTTCTTTTCTTAATTTTTTTATACAGTGTAGTGCTAGCTACATTTCGGCTAATATCTCAGCTAGCATTGGCTAGATGATGGGTAATGTCACCTGCTGCTAGACACCCTTTGCTAACTAGATTTCAGTCAGTGCTTATGCCTGTTAGTGTTGGCTAACGACGGAAAAGTTTTGGATAGTGTTGCAAATGATGGCTAAGTCCTGCTTAATTGCACTTTGTGTAACACTGGAAGACGATGAGAGAACTAGTGGAGGTACGTAGCACGGTGTAGAATGAACAACGTAGCACTATAGTGTAAAAACAAAAGGCCGAAGGGACCAAAAAATGGTAGGCGAAAGAGCGATTTCTCCCCACCCTTCTTTTGCGCTCTTTCCTCTTCCCATGTCTTTTTTCTTTTGCTTCTTTGGCCTTTTCTTCCTGTGCTCTACGGCACCCTAACAGGTATAATATGCAACACCAGCGCATCCACTATTCAACGATAGTTGCATGGAGTGTCGCGCAAAATGGCTGACGTGCGGAAAAAGAAAGGGGGAACGTGAAGTACCTGAATAATAGGGAGAACGATGACGCGAACTGAAGCGGACGTAGGGGAAAGAGGAATGGCAGGAAGAGGTGAAAAACGCAGACCCGGAACAGAGGTGACGTACGCGAATACGGCCGCCCTTCTCCAAAGGGAAACTGGGAGATGTCAGACGGCCACACGAACGCAATTGCCACTGAATGTCCGGTCGCCACGCGTTAGCGTGTGTGTGGCAATGGAACCGATAGAACCGAAGAAATTATGATTTTCTCAAATTTGTATTTTTTTCTCATAAAATTTAGAAATATCAGTGTTCTGAAAATATTTTTAAAGCAAGTTATACCTTCTGTAGAGTAAGTACTCATTACTCAGATATCCATACACAGCGCAATACTATAAGGGAAGAAATGCAAACATAGAACATTCTGGCGAATTTTCTGGAGGCGTATATGGCAGAAAAATTGTAGTAATATTATTGAGCTTCGAACACCTTACACAAACTCATTTCATATCTAAACTAAATTTGGCATTGAAACAAGAAACGATACTCATAATAATGTTTCCGACTAACCATGCTAAGACGACATTCCGCCAAATTCGGAAGGCTCCCACGTCACGAAAAAAATTCTCTTCGAAATATTCTAGCAATTCACTGTTTTCAATGTCCTAAATGAGCACAATTTTTTTCGAGCACATTTTAGATGGTTGCCGAAATGGCTGGCACGTTTGGAGTGGAATGACCCTATACCTATCGAAGCACTTTAGGGAAGCTCGAACAGCTCGCATGCAGTCAACGTATACAGCATGCAGTCAGTCAAGGCGCCTGCGATAGGCGACACGTGTCCAGGCTATCTGTTGTGTTTGTTTGTTTGTTTACATTATTCGCCTCCTTTCTTTTCACTTCTCACTTCTGTAGAGCGTGGTGCTAAAACCGGAAATCGGGGACGGCCAACTGTCACGGCAAGTCAGGCCGCGACGTGGGAAGGCAACATGCTCGAACGACAGCGCACGTCGTCTGGCGAAAGAGCGCGGCATACGTTTTAAGGGACTGCAGACGGCGAGAAGAGAAAGGCACTTCCCTAATATAGGTGTAACCGAAGCCGCGTGACTATCTCTTTCTCTGTCCCCTCGAAACATGGGGGACGCGCGGTTCCCTCCGTCACCGGCGGCACGTGTGTTCCGCGAAAGCGATGTCGTTCAACAAGTTGAACGGGAAGGACGGCTATCAAAAGTTTGCACACGAGAGTGGAAGTGTACGTGTTGGCGTTTCGTGATACCGCGCGCGTACGCAGCTTTGAATGACGGTGACGAGCGAACTGACATCAGTACGGCGTTTTTAACTGAGCCGAGATGCTTGGGAATGTACAGGATGGAGCAAGCGGACGCTGAAGGGACAGGGAAGCTTTATCCCTCTTATATACTATACCACCAGTAAGCTCGAACTTTCATGGACCATTAAATAAAATTTGTACCAATCGGAGATTGACTGTTCGTGCCACGCATATACAATGCGGCCATTACCAACTTTCTTAGACCTTATTCATTAGACACTTGAATAAACTCTTCACTTGATGCAGCACATCTGTTTGCCAGGTGTCCTTACCCAGAGGGTAAGGTCACCCGGCAAACTTCATTCGCAAAACGACGGACGAGTGAAAATGTAATTTCAATAACTGTCATTGACGCTTTCCTGGTGTTCGGGTCGCAGTTATTCGCTACCTTAAGATGCAACGTAGAATTAATGTAACTAGCATGATAGTCAGAACCGAGTGCGCTACGTTGATTCCTTATTTAAACTTGAACGAACGATTTATGTCGGCCTAGCGCTTAAGAACCTTTG